>NC_064614.1:1234020059-1234323419 GCF_023898315.1 Schistocerca nitens | reverse complement strand
AGTGTGGGACACCTGTTTAAGATCCGATACACAACGCTTACGCTACCACCTGGCGAGGGTGGCCTTGGTCTAGTGAACGTATATGAAAAGGCACGGGCGTTATTCGTCAGTACGATTTTCCGACAGTGGCGTGGTCAATTTCGCAATATCTCGGGTGCGTTGACCGATGTACTAGCGTCCACTTCAATGCTGCCCCCAGTCGATGTGGGCCATATTTCACCGAAGCTGTCACATTTCAAGTCTTTTTTTTTTGGAGCTTAGCTATGTCAGAGATTCCTTCCCAACAACACGACTACCGACGACGCGAGACGTATACCAACTCTTACTGCGCCGGTGCCCCAGGAATACCCTGGAAAAGAAGTACCCAGACAAGAACTGGCGACAGATATGGCGCGTTATACGGAACGTTTACCTCCCAACGTCGGTACGCTCAACATGGTATGTGGTGATAAATAGGAAGTTCGCAACGAATCAACGGCGGCACGCAATTCATTTGGCAGACACTCCACTATGTTTAGGCTGCGCAACAGTGGACACTGATGAACATCGTTTAGCACGTAGTGGGACGGCTCCAGTGTGGCACTTGGCACAACAGATATTGGCGTTCCTGTTACGCTCCGCCCCTCACACAATTTCATCAGACACACTTTTTTTCCCCCAAGAATCTTATTTCCCGGTCCAAAAAACCAATGCAGTGACATGGGTGCGGGGAATGGTGGTGGGCTACGTGTATAACTAATCGGAAAAGGACAAAATTGATTTCTGGCATTTTCTCCTGGATGGACACACGAAGCTGCAACAGCATAAGAAATATAGGCAAGACTTCGCTAATTACTTGCGACTTGCATTTACCGACCCGCCGGCCAGATGGGGTGTGACGGGTGAGAGATGAGATAGACGAAGAAGCCGAGATAGACATCGATCACACTTACGGACCCTTAGTTTATTTCGAGAAGACGACCCAGTCTTACACCAACGTCTGGAGAACGAGTCGATAGATGGCTCTCTTGCTCTATCGCACGTCGGGTCGTGAGCAGGTGTCGCCCCCGACACGAATTTCATTTCATTGCTACAGGAGCATGTTTCTTTTGTATATGTACTATCCGCAATGTCTTCATGTCTTTCATTTGGACATTTTCAGTTTTATTCATATCCTTAATTAATTACTTTTCTAATTAGCCACTATTTGTCAACATATGGACTTTGTAGACACTATTTATGCGATAGTACAACATGTATGTCAGCAAAGGCGGTAAGCCTGACATTGGATTAAAAACAAAAAAAAAAAAAAGGCGCTGCAGTCAAAAAAAAAAAGAGGGTTACGTGCCCACTGTAATAAAAAAAACTGAGTCAATCGATAAAAACAAAAAAGTTGGTTGAGCACTTGCCCGCGAAAGGCAAAGGTCCCGAGTTCGAGTCTCGGTCGGGCACACAATAGAAAAAAAAAAAATCAAGCGCTTGGGCGCTGCCCGGAAGGGCCTTGACTTTAAAAGCACTGCGCCGCATCACGTAGCTTCATTCGCTGTGCGAACGTCGTGTAGTGCGTAAGCCTAGCTCTGGATCTCGCAGTGTGTTGGCTTGCTACGCTCACTTTGTGTTTTCGTGCCTCGGCAAAGCCTCTGCAACGAACGTATCGCAGTGCTCCAGTGTATAAGACACTGAGAGCAACAGACATTGATATGACTGGACAGTTTAATAAGCAGCAGCTTGTGGGTGGCCATAATGTTTTTCGTGGACTACGGATGGAGTTTACTTGTTATGTAGAAGCTGTCCAAATGGTTCAAATGGCTCTGAGCACTATGGGACTCAACATCTGTGGTCATCAGTCCCCTAGAACTTAGAACTACTTAAATCTAACTAACCTAAGGACATCACACATATCCACGCCCGAGGCAGGATTCGAACCTGCGACCGTAGCAGTCGCGCGGTTCCGGACTGAGTGCCTAGAACCACTAGACCACCGCGGCCGGCTGTAGAAGCTGTATTTGGAGGCAGTACATGTCTGACCTTGGCCGTTGTTTGGGGCACTCATGCAGATTATGGTGGCCTTGAAGCTTTCCCTGATAGTTTTGTGTTAACAGAAGAGCTAACACCGTGTTACGAGTGGAGGCCGAAATGCACGCGTTTTAGCTCACGCAGGCTGGCGTGAGGAGGGAAGAGCTATACTGACGTGAGGTCTGGAACATGACAAGGAATGATAATTCAGAAAGCGGACGTAATTAGTTTGATTCTTAACTTTAATCCATTAATGATGAACGTCGCTCTTGACGGTACATGATTCACAATATTATCTGTTCAGAATACATTCTTGAAGTAATTATAGTAACAATATGGCGCCTTGCTAGGTCGTAGCAAATGTAGCTGAAAGCTATACTAAACTGTCGTCTCTGCAAATGAGAGCGTATGTAGACAGTGAACCATCGCTAGCAAAGTCGGCTGTACAACTGGGGCGAGTGCTAGGAAGTCTCTCTAGAGCTGCCGTGTGGCGGCGCTCGGTCTGCAATCGCTGATAGTGCCGACACGCGGGTCCGACGTATACTAACGGACCGCGGCCGATTTAAAGGCTACCACCTAGCAAGTGTGGAGTCTGGGGGTGACACCACAGATAGTAATATCTTGGATTGGAAAACCTGGAGTATAGCAGAGACTACAGGATTACTTGCTAAAGTTCCGTATGGGACCCTTGTTCCAGATAAGTCATTTATTTTGTCTACAAGAAGAAAGAAGAATCTCAGTGCAGACGAATATCTTTTTATCTGGGCCAAAGTTGGCAATGGTAATTGTAAAATAAAGATTAATGGTGACTGTATGTTCTATTACAGATAATAAATGTCCTTTTCCTAGTCCTTAATCTTCCCTCATACACACTAACAGGCCTGGTAACAACACTAAACACGAATAACAGTAATGCACTTCGGTGGCCGTACTACTTGTCATAGACAGATGTTATTTCAATAATTTACATACCGACTTATGATGTGTACGTGTCGAAAGTTACATCGACATGTCTTCTGAGTGCTTCCGTTTTTTTGTCTGGCAGGAGAGTTAATGGTAGAATAAATCCTATCAGAATTAAAAAATAGTCACTTACTGAAAATTATACACACATAAATCGCCAATTTAAAGACTGTCAGTTGAATTACCTTGGGATTACAATTTCGAAGTACACTCCTGGAAATTGAAATAAGAACACCGTGAATTCATTTTCCCAGGAAGGGGAAACTTTATTGACACATTCCTGGGGTCAGATACATCACATGATCACACTGACAGAACCACAGGCACATATACACAGGCAACAGAGCATGCACAATGTCGGCACTAGTACAGTGTATATCAACCTTTCGCAGCAATGCAGGCTGCTATTCTCCCATGGAGACGATCGTAGAGATGCTGTATGTAGTCCTGTGGAACGGCTTGCCATGCCATTTCCACCTGGCGCCTCAGTTGGACCAGCGTTCGTGCTGGACGTGCAGACCGCGTGAGACGACGCTTCATCCAGTCCCAAACATGCTCAATGGGGGACAGATCCGGAGATCTTGCTGGCCAGGGTAGTTAACTTACACCTTCTAGAGCACGTTGGGTGGCACGGGATACATGCGGACGTGCATTGTCCTGTTGGAACAGCAAGTTCCCTTGCCGGTCTAGGAATGGTAGAGCGATGGGTTCTATGACGGTTTGGATGTACCGTGCACTATTCAGTGTCCCCTCGACGATCACCAGTGGTGTACGGCCAGTGTAGGAGATCGCTCCCCACACCATGATGCCGGGTGTTGGCCCTGTGTGCCTCGGTCGTATGCAGTCCTGATTGTGGCGCTCACCTGCACGGCGCCAAACACGCATACGACTATCATTGGCACCAAGGCAGAAGCGACTCTCATCGCTGAAGACGACACGTCTCCATTCGTCCCTCCACGCCTGTCGCGACACCACTGGAGGCGGGCTGCACGATGTTGGGGCGTGAGCGGAAGACGGCCTAACGGTGTGCGGGACCGTAGCCCAGCTTCATGGAGACGGTTGCGAATGGTCCTCGCCGATACCCCAGGAGCAACAGTGTCCCTAATTTGCTGGGAAGTGGCGGTGCGGTCCCCTACGGCACTGCGTAGGATCCTACGGTCTTGGCGTGCATCCGTGCGTCGCTGCGGTCCGGTCCCAGGTCGACGGGCACGTGCACCTTCCGCCGACCACTGGCGACAACATCGATGTACTGTGGAGACCTCACGCCCCACGTGTTGGGCAATTCGGCGGTACGTCCACCCGGCCTCCCGCATGCCCACTATACGCCCTCGCTCAAAGTCCGTCAACTGCACATACGGTTCACGTCCACGCTGTTGCGGCATGCTACCAGTGTTAAAGACTGCGATGGAGCTCCGTATGCCACGGCAAACTGGTTGACACTGACGGCGGCGGTGCACAAATGCTGCGCAGCTAGCGCCATTCGACGGCCAACACCGCGGTTCCTGGTGTGTCCGCTGTGCCGTGCGTGTGATCATTGCTTGTACAGCCCTCTCGCAGTGTCCGGAGCAAGTATGGTGGGTCTGACACACCGGTGTCAATGTGTTCTTTTTTCCATTTCCAGGAGTGTATTTAAATTCAACACAATCTCACGGACGATACCAGCTTACGTAGCCGAGGTCGCTAACGTACGCCTGTGTGGTGGCACTCGACTCGGGAGTAGGCCGGTTCGAATCCTGGCGGTGGATGGAATTTTCACTGCCAGTATTTGGCCGACAGGGGAAGACAGGCGGTTAGCTTGAAGTTTCTGATCACCAAACTTTGCGCTAATGTACGGGGTTCAATTCCAAACTTCTCAGCAGTGTCTAATGAAGTGAGTGCATCTGACTCTGTTGATGGTGGTCAATCCGTCGGAAAAGGACGTTAAGCTGGGCGACCCCCTTGGTGATTCTCGACAGAAGTAGGCTATGTGCCGGCGCTTTCTCTCATCATCTCCAACGTCAACATCACACTACATCCCACACACTCCTGGTCCAGTCGTCTACACTTCACAGATATACTCACTTACACAGTTCATATGGAAGGGTGCCTGCGGGCACAAAGTAGAGGAAACACACTACTGGCCATTAAAACTGCTGCACCAAGAAGAAATGCAGATGATAAACGGGTATTCATTGGACAAATATATTATACTACAACTGACATTTGATTACATTTTCAAGCAATTTGGGTGCACTGATCCTGAGAAATCAGTACCCAGAACAACTACCTCTGGCCGTAATAACGGCCTTGATACGACTGGGCATTGAATCAAACAGAGCTTGGATGGCGTGTTCAGGTACAGCTGCCCATGCAGCTTCAACACGATACCACAGTTCATCAAGAGTTGTGACGAGCCAGTTGCTCGGCCACCATTGACCAGACGTTTTCAGTTGGTGAGAGATCTGAAGAATGTGCTGACCAGGGCAGCAGTCGAACATTTTCTGTATCCAGAAACGCCCGTACAGACCCTGCAACATGTAGTCGTGCATTATCCTACTGAAATGCAGGGTTTCGCAGGGATCGAATGAAGGGTAGAGCCACGGGTCGTAACTATCTGAAATGTAACGTCCACTGTTCAAAGTGCCGTCAATGCGAACAAGAGTTGACCGAGACGTGTAACCAATGGAACCCCATACCATCACGCCAGGTGATACGCCAATATGGCGATGACGAATACACGCTTCCAATGTGCGTTCACAGCGATGTCGCCTAACACGGATGCGACCATCATGATGCTGTAAACAGAACCTGGATTCATCCGAAAACATGCTGCAAACGTCGTCAAACTGTTCGTGCAGATGGTTGTTGTCTTGCAAACGTCCCCATCTGTTGTCTCAGGGATCGAGACGTGGCTGTACGATCCGTTACAGCCATGCGGATAAGATGCCTGTCATCTCCACTGCTAGTGATACGAGGCCGTTGGGATCCAGCACGGCGTTCCGTATTACCCTCCTGAACCCACCGATTCCATATTCTGCTAACAGTCACTGGATCTCGACCAACGCGAGCAGCAATGTCGCGATACGATAAACCGCAATCGTGATAGGCTACAAACCGACCTTTATCAAAGTCGAAAACGTGATGGTACGCATTTCTCCTCCTTACACGAGGGATCACTACAACGTTTCACCTGGCAATGCCGGTCAACTGCTGTTTGTGTACGAGAAATCGGTTGAAAACTTTCCGCATGTTGGCAAGTTGTAGGTGTCGCCACCGGCGCCAACCATATGTGACTGCTCTGAAAAGCTAATTATTTGCATATCACAGCATCCTCTTCCTGTCGGTTAAATTTCGCGTCTGTAGGACGTCATCTTCATGTTGTAGCAATTTTAATGTCCAGTGGTGTACGTTTCCACTTACGCAACTGAACGTGTCCTTCGGGGTCTCCCAGTCACTCATGTCATAGGGGTTTAGTTTTTACGCATAAAATGCTTTTTATTCGCATGTACGCTTAGAAGCTGCAAGAAACCTACTAAAGAGACCGTCCACAAAACTCTTGTACGTCCCTTCCTAAATTATTGCTGCGCGGAATGCGATCCTTACTGCTTCATTTGCATATCACAACATCCTCTTCCTGTCGGTTAAATTTCACGTCTGTTTTAATGTCCAGTGGTGTACGTTTCCACTTAGGCAACTGAACGTGTCCTTCGGGGTCTCCCAGTCACTCATGTCATAGGGGTTTAGTTTTTACGCATAAAATGCCTTTTATTCGCATGTACGCTTAGAAGCTGCAAGAAACCTACTAAAGAGACCGTCTACAAAACTTTTGTACGTCCCTTCCTAAAATATTGCTGCGCGTAATGCGATCCTTACTGCTTAGGACTGACGGAGAACTTCAGAATCTTTCAAAGAATGGCCGTTCGTTTTGTATTACCTCGAAATGGAGGAGCGAGTGTCACAGATATGATATACTACCTAGAGTGGCAGTCATTAAAACAAAGATGTCTTCCGTTGCGACGTGATTTTTTTAATCACGAATTTTCTCTTGCAATAGCCAAAATAATTTATTTAGTGTCACCTACAAAGGGGGAAATGACCATTTCAATAAAATCAGAAAAAAACTGTGTTCAAGAGGAAATTTGGGAGTTTATTTTTCCTTCGTTCTATTTGAGAGTGGAGCGGTCAAGAAATAGTCTTGCAGTGTTTCCATAGACCCCCCGCGAAACACCTACACTGAGGCATGGGGTAGCGATAAGCACATCTACAGATGGCGGTATTATCGCGTACACTCGGTATAAAAGGGTAGTGCAGTATCGGGGCTGTCGTTCGTACCCAGGCGATTCAAGTGATGAGGTTCCCGACGTGATTATGGCCGCACGACTGGAACTAACAGACTTTGAACTCAGAATGATGATTGGAGAGAGTGGCAAGGAACATTACATTTCGGAAATCGTTAGGGAGTTCAATATTCCGAGATCCACAGTGTGCCGAGAATACCAAATTTCAGTTATTATCTTTCACCACATGCAACACAGTGGCCGACGGCCCTCACTTAACGACTGAGAGCAACGGTGTTGGCCTAGAGTTGTCAGTGCTAACAGACAAGAAATAACCGCAGAACTCTGTGTGAGAGGTACGTCGAACCTATCCCTTAGGAGAGTGTGACGAAAATTGACTGACGCGATTGCCTTTGCTAACAGCACGACGTCGCCTGCAGCGCCTCTCGTTGGCTGGCGACCGTATCAGTTGGACCCTAGACGACGGAAAAAAAACGTGGTTTGCTCAGATGGTTCACCATTTCAGTTGGTAGGAGCTGATGGTAGGGGTTCGAGTGCGGCGCAGATCCCACGAAGCTATGGACCCAAATTGTAGCCCTGTGGGATGTGCCCACCTGGTCCCTCTGGTCCAAATGAACCGATTATTCAGCTACTTGGAGACGCTTTCCAGCCACGTTCCCAAAACAACGATGTCGTGTCACCGGGCCACAATCGTTCGCAATTGGTTTGAAGAATATTCTCGGCACTTCGAACAAATGATTTGGCCACACAGATCGCACTACATGAATACGAGGTGTGGCTAGAAAAAAAACCGGACTAGTACTGGTGAAACAATAAAAGGAATGCAATAAGGCTGAAAGTCGCGTGGCCTGTCACGTGACTCTCGCTCCGCCTACTGCTCGAGTTTCATCTGTCTCCTGCACTCAGTCTGCCCGTGGCGTCTGTTTTAAGTAGTTGACGTTTTGTCTGTGCGTCGGAAAATGTTGAGTGTACAGAAAGAACAGCGTGTTAACATCAAATTTTGTTTCAAACTAGGAAAATCTGCAAGTGAAACGTTTGTAATGTTACAACAAGTGTACGGCCAGAGCAGTGTCTGAGTTAACAGGAGTTGACAAGGAAAGTGTTAGGCAGATTCTTCATAAAAGTTTCAACATGAACAAAGTGTGTTCAAAAATGGTTCCAAAGTGTCTCACAATTGAACAGAAGGAACGCCGAAGAATGATTTGTTCTGACATCCTGGAAACTCCTGTTAACTCAGACACTGCTCTGATTGTTAAACGGCGATCTTGTCGAACAAGTTTACCGATTTTTTCAATGTTTGCATCAGTTTCTGCTGACAATGGTCTGCCAGTGCGAATGTCATCACTGGTGTCTTCGCGGCCATCTTTAAATCGTTTAAACCACTTAAACACTTGTGTTCGCGATAAACAATCATCGCCGTACACTTGTTGTAACATTACAAACGTTTCACTTGCAGATTTTCCTAGTTTGAAACAAAATTTGATGTTAACACGCTGTTCTTTCTGTACACTCAACATTTTCCGACGCACAGACAAAACGTCAACTACTTAAAACAGACGCCACGGGCAGAATGAGTGCAGGAGACAGATGAAACTCGAGCAGTAGGCGGATCGAGAGTCACGTGACAGGCCACGCGACTTTCAGCCTTATTGCATTCCTTTTATTGTTTCACCAGTACTAGTCCGGTTTTTTTCTAGCCACACCTCGTACCGACGATCATTGACGTATCCCCACAGTCGTTTAATGAAGAAAGTAAGAGCATATGGACTATCAGACCAAATGTGTGATTGGACTGAAGAGTTCCTAGATAACAGAAGGCAGCGTGTCATTCTCACTCCCTAAGTAAGAGTGATTTCAGGTGTGCCGCAGGGGAGTGTCGTACGACCGTTGCTATTCACAATTTACATAAATGACCTTGTGGATAATATCGGAAGTTCACTGAGGCTTATTGCGGATGATCCTGTAGTATATCGAGAGGTTGTAACAATGGAAAATTGTACTGAAATGCAGGAGGATCTGCAGTTAATTGACGCATGGTGCAGGGAATGGCAATTGAATCTCAATGTAGACAAGTGTAATGTGTTGCGAATACATAGAAAGAATGATCCTTTATCACTTAACTACAATATAGCAGGTCAGCAACTGGATGCAGTTAATTCCATAAATTATCTGGGAGTAGGCATTAGGAGTGCTTTAAAATGGAATGATCATTTAAAGTTGATCGTCAGTAGAGCAGTTGCCAGACTGAGATGCATTGGAAGAATCCTAAGGAATTGCAGTCCGAAAACTAACCTACTTCCTTTGTTTTGTTCGCCCACTGCTTGAATATTTCTCATCACTGTGGGATCCGTACCAGATAGGGTTGATAGAAGAGATAGCGAAGATCCAACGGAGCGCAGCGCGCTTCATTACAGGATCATTTAGTAATCGCGAAAGCGTTACGGAGATGATAGAAAAACTCCAGTGGAAGACTCTGCAGCAGAGACGCTCAGTAGCTCGGTACGGGCTTTTGTTGAAGTTTCGAGAACATACCTTCACCGAGGAGTCAAGCATCATATCTCGCAAAAAGACCATGAGGATAAAATCAGATATATTAGAGCCCACACAGAGGCATACCGACAATCTTTCTTTCCACGAACAATACGAGACTGGAATAGAAGGAAGAACCGATAGAGGTACTCAAAGTACCCTCCACCACACACCGTCAGGTGGCTTGCGGAGTATGGATGTAGATGTAGATCGAGAGGTCACTTAGAGCAAAAAAACCTGCGCCTGCAACGCTTTCGCAATTACGGTTCAAATGGCTCTGAGCACTATGGGACTTAACATCTGAGGTCATCAGTCCCCTAGACTTAGAACTAGTTAAACCTAACGAACCTAAGGACATCACGCACATCCATACCCGAGGCAGGATTCGAACCTGCGACCGTAGCAGTAGCGCGGTTCCGGACTGAAGCGCCTAGAACCGCTCGGCCACAACGGCCGTCCTTCCGCAATTATGGACGACTGTAGAGGCAACATGGCTCAATATTTGTGCAGGGGACTTCCAACGACCTGTTGGGTGTCTGGCACGTCGAGTCGCTGCACTACGCCGGGCAAAAGAAGGCCCGACACTATATTAGGAGGTATCCGATGACTTTTGTCACCTCACAGTAAGTATGAATTGCAGAGCAGTCATGTAGATGTGTAGATATTAATTGGAGAGACATCGCGAAGATGAAGATACGTAGAGGAATAAATTGGATGTCGGTCGTATTTGGCGTGGTGTCCGTGGTATGAGGCCGGAGCGGCGGCAGGTAGCACCGGGCGCTGGTGGCGCCTGTGGAACCTGTTTGGTTCCTTGACCCGGCAGCCGCCGAGCTGCAGCTCTGACTCACGCCGGTCCCCTCCTCTCGTCTCCCCTCCCCGCCCCCCACGGCCCGCTCACCTCTTCACATCCACGGCTGTCTCTAGCGCCGGCTTAGCAGCGCCCACCCCACCCTCAACCAGATACCATCTCTCGTCTTCCTCTTAAGCCGAGTCGCCGTCTCTCGCCCCGCATTGTTCCACGCATGTCACCGAAAAGCGCCTCCGATATCCCGTGTCGTGTACTCTTCAACTCTCTCTCTCTCTCTCTCACTCACTCACCCACTCACTCTCTCTCTGAGTCATCGTGAATTCTCCATCTTCGTTCTCGTCTTCCGCTTTTCTATGTGAAGGCCTTCACCCCAAGCAGTTTCATCACTGCTGCCAGCCACCTATACCCACCAATTGATCACTGTAAACTGAAGCGATCCTTAAGACCTCTGCAGACGACTAAACAATTTGATAAATTGCGTGTGTTAGTCAAGTTATATGGTCGTGTGCTGTTTTTCTTGAAGAGTATTTTTAAAGTTTCGCGTGTTTGAGAGAAATTTTGATTGACGGCAGAGCTGACAAACAAGTTTGACCGTAAACACCTGCGTTTGTCAAACAAATATCATCAGCTTGATAGGCTTCGAAGATGACAGACCGTACAAATGGAAACATAGATCAAACTATCACATAGACAGAAGCAAAGCCTCACAGCCCATTACCGAAGCGATAGCGGTGTTATATCTCTTCCATCCAAATATTCCACAGAAAAAATTGAAAATATCTACGGATGACGTACAAGCGGGAGTCTTTAACAAATAGTATCGTCTTTTAACATTTCATTCAGGGCCTCACATGTTTCCAAAACAATGTCACTCAGTGTACAGAGGAGCGATGTTGCGCAGTGAGTGGCCCACTGCATTCGCGTTCGTAAGGGCGACAGTTCAAAACCGAGTCCGACCATCCTGATTTAGGTTTTCCGTGATTCCCCTAAATAGCTTCAGGCAAATTCCACGATGGTTCCTTTGAAAGTGCACGACTGACTTCCTTCCCCATCCTTCCCTAATCCGGTGGGACCGATGACATCGTTGTTCGGTCCCCTCCCCCAAATCAGCCAAGCAACCAGAGTACGAGATGCAATACACAACACAAATTTTAAATCTTCAAAATCTGCTCCATTTACTAGATATCTCAAAGTTATAAATAATCGTTGAGGAACTGGAACAGAATTTCGCACAACTGTCTCTCCTTTTTCTGTGTGAGGATGAAGTAGTTCTAACAAGTTATTACAAGTTTGACAGTGAGCAGTGGCCGGCTCGCGTTGGTGCCGTTTCTTCTTTGGCATTTTCTCACAATCGAGTGGCGTCTTATTGCTCCCTGAGTTACTACCATAACGAGTTGCTGACTTGCCTCTGTTAGTGGCAGCACCAGCGCTTACCGATACTAGTACTGCAGTACTATCTGTGGTGTGACCGCTATATTGCCGTGTGGTGGTGTGTGAGGTGGTCAGTCGGTTGCGACAGAGCAGCGAGGAAGTCCCCACAGTGTGGAGTCAGGCTAGGGCCGCTGGCAGTGTGCATGTACGGTCGGATTTGTGAAGCGCTAACTGCGAGAGCTGCAGAGTTCGTCGCCCACCGAACCAGGATACTGGAGTTGAGTAATCAGTTAGCCTGTTATGAAACCTCAATTGCTCTGACATCTCTTCATTCATTGCCAGTTGTTGCTTCCTGGGCCCTTCCCGCAAGCAGCAACATATGGTGTATTATTTCTTCGTCGCGAAATTTCATTTCTTTTGCCCCTCCCCTTCTAGATGTCTCACTTTCTTTGTCATGTACTGTACCATAGGAAAGACGGTGGATGGACTTCATTGTTCAATCATCTTTCAATTCATTTCATTCAATTGGTTTTGCGAAGAATGTTTCACTCTCTCGGTTTACATGAGTAACCATTACAACTACAACCTTCGTATTCTGTTGTAGCTGATTTGATCTAAATCACCCAATTTACTAGACATGAGTAACCATTATAACCACACAGACTGAATTCATGTGTAGCTAGTTTGATCTGCATCGTCCGATTTATGGTTCACCATTAATTCGTAGCTTCAACCCAAGTTGAACTGATAGCTGCATCAAGCAGATATCTACAGATACCAGTATTTGAGTGCTGGCCTCTATTTTGACCAGAACCGAGGTTGGAATCTTCTTACACGACGGTCAGGGGACCTGAAGATGGCGTAGTATATCGCCGAAACTGGTAGCCAAATAAAATAACTATGGAAATTAGACGGCTGAAAGATGTTTCATTTGACATTCTGTACCGAACAGCCGAGTCCCGCAACGATCTCTGAAAAGATGGACATACACACACTTTCAGTGAGGTGCCTGAATGTTGGTGGAAAGATGACAACCTCTTCTTTCTTAAGAGCCGAAGCTGGAGAAGGTAATAATGATGGATCCTGGGTGGGCTAGTCTATTGCAGGACTGTTACTGTCCACAAGCCATTGACTCAGAGATACAGCTTTATAACAGAGTGAGTTATCACGCTGATACCAGCAGTCATAATTTCGGAACCGTTCCTCTACAGTACGCAGTACACAAAGCTGAAACATGTGTTCATACGCTTCTCATTTAGAGTTTTCTCGAGCGCAATAAAGGGACCACGTACCAAGATGACAAACACGCCCCTGCCCTATCATCATTTCCTCCATACTTCACTGTTGGCACTACACATAATGGCACGTAAATTCTCCAGGCATTCGCCAAACGCTAACCTCTCCGCCGCACTGCGAGCAAGCTTGGAGTCATTCACTGCACAGTGGCGCCGCTTTTACACACGTTATGCGTGTCTTAGCATTTACTACAGCAATTTGTGGCTTACGAGGAGCTGCACCACTCTTTCTAACTCCCTACAAGCCGTCATTGTGAGAGGGATTTCTTCCGCTTACTTCCTGTGGATTCTTACAACCTCACTGCGCAATGCTCGACAGTCCCTATTCGTCAGCACATGAGGTCTGCCTGTCTTGGTTTACCTGAGAATGTTCCTTCGCATTTTCACTTCTCAATCAGATCACCAAAGTCGACTTCGGCAGAAGCTTCGCAAAGTGCCTGATGAACTTGTTACCTAACTGAAGCGCCGAAGAAACTGGTATAGGCATCCATATTAAAATACAGAGGTGTGTAACCACGCAGAATATGGCGCTGCTGTCGGCAACGCCTATATAAAACAACAAGTGTCTGGCGCAGTTATTAGAACGGTTATGCTACTACAATGGCAGGTTATCAAGATTTAAGTGAGTTTGAACGTGGAGTTATAGTCGACGTACGACCGATTGGAAACAGCATCTCCGAGATAACGATGAAGTGGAGATTTTCCCGTAAGGCCATTTCACAAGTGTGTCAGGAATCAGGTAAAACATCAAATCTCCTACATCGCTGCTGTCGGAAAAAGATCCTGCAAGAACGGGACCAACGACGACTGAAGCGAATTGTTCAACGTGACGAAAGTGCAACCGTTATGGAAATTGCTGCAGACTTCAATGCTGGGCCATCAACAGTTATCAATGAAACATAATCCATTTGGGCTTTCGGTGCCGAAAGCCCACTCGTGTACCCTTGATGACTGCACGACACAAAGTTTTACGCCTCGCCGGTGCCCGTCAACACCGCCATTGGACTGTTGATGACTGGAAACATGTTGCCTTGTCGAACGATTCTCGTTTGAAATTGTATCAAGCGGACGGACGTGTACGGCTATGGAGACAACCTCATGAATCCATGGACCCTGCATGCCATCAGGGGAGTGTTCAAGATGGTAGAGACTCTATAATGGTGTGGGGCGTTTGCAGTTGGAGTGATATGGGGCCCCTGATACATCCAGATACGAGTTTGACAGGTGAAACGTACGTAAGCACCCTGTTTGATGACCTGCATCCATTCTTGTCCACTGTGCATTCCGGCAGATTTGTGCAATTCCAGCAGGACAATGCGACACCCCACAAGTCCATAATTGCTAGAAAGTGGCTCCAGGAACACTCTTCTGAGTTTAAACACCTCCGATGGCCACCAGACTCCCCAGACATGAACATTTTTCAGCGTATCTGGGACGCCTTGCAAAGTGCTGTTCAGAAGAGATCTCCACCCCCTCGTACTCTTACGGATTTATGGACAGCCCTGCAGGATTCATGGTGTCAGTTCCCTCCAGCACTACTTCAGACATTAGTCGAGTGCGCGCCACGTCGTGCTGCGGTACTTCCGCGTGCTCGCGGGGGCCCTACACAATATCAGGATGGTGTACCAGTTTCTTTGGCTCTTCAGTGTAAGTGACGTCCAAAATCTAGTCCACGTTGCAAATCACTTGCCTCTCCTGACCGATCTGTTTTCCTGTGCTGACAACACAGCACACCACAACTTCTTTTATACTGACTGGCCCGCATCTCATAATTTCCTACCTTCAGCCCTATAAATCTGTCCATCCATCTCCCGCTGTCGCATCCTGATACCCACAAAAGTGCACAACGCACGATTCGACAAGTTTATATGAGCAGACCCCTAGTGATGACAATTTTAAACTCTGCCAGGTGCTGATAACTCTGTCTCAGACAAGTACACCACATCGCCTGCCGCTGTTCACGCCCCTTATGTACCCACCAGACCTGGTAGCAACACTAAACACGAACACTAATGCGCTCTGGTGGCTGTTCTATTTGTCACAGAGAACTCTTATCACCATACTACCAGCGGTGGTGTGTACTCGAATGAAATTACATTGGCATCAGACAGTGTCTTCTGGGTATTTTAATTTTTTTTTTTTTTTTTTTTGAGTCATGGTGTATTTCGAAGTACACTCGTCAGTGCGGTTGCCTGATTTAGGGGAGGGGACCAAACATCGAGGTCATCGATGCCATCCGATTAGGGAAGGATGGAGTAGGACGTGCCATTTCAAAGGAACCATCCCTGAATTTGCCTGAAGCGATATAGGGAAATTACGGAAAACCTAACCAGGATGGCCGGACGCCGCTGTGAACTCCGTCCTCCCGAATGCGAGTCCAGTGTGCCAACCACTGCGCCACCTCACTCGACTCGTCAGTGCGTCTTTCGGTTATCGTCGGATCAATAATGCTATGTCAGCACGCCAGCTACATGTCGCTGTATGAACATTTAGTCATTTTTTAACGGAAACCTGTGAAGTCGCTCCGTTGATTTATTAAATAATTTCAGGCATAGAAATTCTTATGTCACTGAGTTAACTTCGGCCATATCGGTCACGCAGTTTCAAAAATGGCTCAAATGGCTCTGAGCACTATGGGGCTTAACATCTGAGATCATCAGTCCCCTAGAACTTAGAACTACTTAAACCTAACTAACCTAAGGACATCACACACATCCGTGCCCCACGCAGTTTCCTTCGAAGTAACAGATTAACTGCAATATCGACTTCGTGTGCTCTCTGGCTGCAGAATTATCCTAATCGAGGCCGTCTGTTGTTCCCGTCTAGTGGAAGACAAACCAGTTCAGTAATCTTATTTTAACATTAAGCAAAAGAAAGAAAAGCATCGACGGAAGAATCTGTACAGGAACTTGCCTGAAGTGTCTGTTTACACTTTCCTTTCTTTTTGGAAATTAATATTATCAGTTACCTGAAATACGTAAATTTGTATGCATGTTAGTTATGACTAGTGCTCGGATTTATATGCACTGAAAAGTATGAATATATGCTTGCATCTATGCATTAAAAAATCTGATAAATATGCTCTAAAAACTTTAAAATATGCATAATAAAAACTTTCTCAAACCTTTTAAGTCTCCTAAAGTAATCTGATTATACACTTATTCTTAAAACATTTAATATGTTAATATTTATTACTGTCTGTTTGTCTCTTTCTCTTAGTCTATTTTAGCATCAGTTGCTTTTATTGCAATAAACAATTAAATATTTTTCAAAGTTTTCTGGAAGAAATGTTTTTATACGAAGAGAAAGATCTCTCTACATCACACGAAGTCACAGGACAGTACCGAAAAGAGGCTATGTCACTTACAGAATAACAATTAAGCTGTTTTTCAGATTCTCCTTGTAACACCTTATTCACATCCCGAAGTGACATTAAACCTGGATTCCTTGCTTCAGTTTTCTCAATTCTGTTTCGAAGGCACTTTCCTATTTCTCCTGGTATGTCTCCGACGACAGCTGTTTCGAAGAGCTCAAGCGCAGAAAATAGAAACATTGCTTTTTCTTCCAAATTTGTGATTGTGGCTAGGAGTTTACTGAAATAGGTCCTAATAAACACTAATTTACTCTGGAGACTCTCCTCACTGCAAGCACTAATTGCAGCTGGGATACTTGCTGCTTCGTTTCTGTCCATCACGTCCAGCACCCTTTTCACGTCTTCTCAATGCTCACTGTAATAAAGAGCCGCTTCTATGCGTGTTCCCACCTCGTGATGATTGGTTGTGGTGGTAAACGAATATCTGGCACCATTTCAATAAATAATTTTACTCTTGATGGCGCCTTCAGAAACACTTTTTTCACAGAGGCAATTAAGGCATTTACTTCTGGAAAATACGCTCGAATTTCTTCAGCCAGTCGGTGAAGACCACGTGTTAAACAACTAATGTGAACTGCCTTGGGATAAAATACCTGCAAAGCTTTAGCAGCCTTAATCATATATGCTGCTGCATCTGTATCTATCACCAGGAGTTTTTCCTCGTTTTCTTTAGCGGGCCACAAAATGCGTAGTGCATCACGAACAACCCTAGCAGTTCGAGAATGGTTTGGTTTTTTTCCAGTACTCTCTCATAACTTACGACATACGTATCTTCTGCTGTATAATATTAAGATTAATATTTATGTAAAATCAGAAAAACGGACAGGTGGACAACAGTTGAGTGGAGAGAGATAATAATAGCGTTATATACAATAACACAGTTACCTGTGTCGTTAAAAAGAACGACGCAACATTCCTTCGGACATGCATGCATGTTCGAAAAAACACTACCCTGTTCTTCGTAACAACACTGGCACTACAATATCGAATCTATTCTCCTATCCCAGGCAACAACTTGCAATTGAAATGACCTCCCCTGTACGAGAATTACGTAATGTGCGCACGAGTACAGGTTCTGACGCAGTAACGGCGACGTATGGAAGTCTTGGTCTGGCCGTGTGAGTCGTGCACGGGCAGCCAAAGCGATTAAGGCGACCTCTCGCGTGAATCGGGTTTGAGCCCCGATCCGGTACAGACTGTCATTGTTGTGATTCCCTTGTAAAGCTGATAGTTGCTTGCATTCACAACTGCGAATACATTTAATGTAATAACAGCGTTTGTCGGACTAGTAGGCAGTTCGATGCACGAGAAACACGAATACTTACATTAAGAACACTATGAATTAAATACTGGCGTGGAAAATTGTGAAGTTAGAGTAGACTGTTGGAGTCGAATTGAAATGTTTAAAAACAGCTGCTACAGAGTGTGTTTATGGTGTGCTATACTTATTGAGAGAAAGAATGTTATCATTTGTAAGATCCTCTGTATAAAATGCACGGGCGTAGTTACTGAAATTCATTGTGGTTAATACTTTGTAAATGATCGCCTATTTGCTTAAATATAAGCTGAGTGTGCCATTTTATATGAACTAATTTAATCTCCATCTCGTCCAAACCCTACCCATAAAGTGTTGTACGTATATCTGATTTCATGAAACTGTTATATTACGGTGATGCATCTGTCATTTAGCTTCATCAACAATTTAAACGGCGATTCATGTGTTATTCACGAAAGAAGGCACCGAACTCTATACAGCTATAGACACTGCAGTGATCACTTCATAGGTCACTAGACAGCCGCAATTTACTTCCATACATCTTTCATCACAGAAAACGAACAGCAAGGGCGATCAAAACGTTACCTGCCACATGTACATTCAAAGTGTATCAAGAATTTATATTCTGAGTAAATTTACAGATGAAAGTACTTGACCGGTTCTTATATTTACATTATGGTGTTACATCCACTCGTTTGATTGTAAAGCGGATATCGGTAGTTTTATTTTGTGTTGACACAGTAGAACCAAGTCATTTCGACGAGCTTGCTCTCCTCTTGGCGTGTGAAATGGAATGCTAGATAAAAGTCAGCGTAAGTGTCAAGATACTTGGCAATAGATGATATAAACTGCCAGAATTCGTATTGCTGTCAAAATATATATTTTTCTTATTTTAAAAATGCTATAAATTCTGTGAGAACTGTTCAGAACTATTCGGGTGTAGCTGTTGTGTATTAAAAGTTCGTATGCGTATCTAGAATGTAATTTTGCTAACGAAGTACAGTACCAGGAGAACAGTAATGAGGAAATGGTATTAAGTAAAAAAATAATACCTACCTACAGTCATAAATCCATTAACATGACACAGTTTTTCGTTTAATTGTCAACGCAAACCCATCCAGAATACAGTGACTCAGCCGAAACTTGTCGATGAGGGGAAAGATAGAGTGAAGGCATGAGTTTTGGAGTCACTGACAAATGAGTCATGCAGAGAACTGTTTACCTTCGTTTTTACTGGCTTTCGGGACATGCCCATACGGCTAACTCAAAATACGAACGTAAGGCCAACGGAACACCGAGTCCCTGGGCGAAGAAAAATCCCCGACACGGTCGGGTTTCGAACCACGACCTCTTTGCTTTGCAATTCACCACGCTGACCGCTCAGCTACCGGGGTGGGAATAGATTAGTGTTCTAGACAATTCGAGGATATCGGCTGCCGCCATATGGTCGCACTGCTCACACTCAAAGGCGAGGACAACGGGCCGCAGCAGTTAACAGTGCGTGAATTTTCTAAAATGAAAAGTGGTAGAGCACCTCACTTGGCAGTACATTATCTCTGTACGAATGACACGCGTTATCTGCTTTCTCTAACCAAAACTTTACTCAGGATTACAAGACAAATACAGGGACGTTTCCTGCAAAGACCGTCCGGGTAAGTTCATCCAGCGCTAGTTTCCGTCTCTGTTAACCTGTGTGTCGGCGATATCTAAAACTCTAAACCTCAAACCCACACCTCCATGTCCTCCTCACGATTTCGACTAACATGTCTATGTGTATCTAGTAGTAATTGCGATATCTTGGAGGAATCAATGACCAAGAAGAATTTTTTAAGTTCACCTTGATATCACCTGGAAAACGGAAGTAGTGGAAGGTAAATAAATATTTAATCAGTTGAAACGTCCCCTTTTTTAACAATTGTATAAGACTGTGCTTAAACTGACACACAGTATGTTTAGCGCAACGCAATCTGACTTTCAAAAAATCCCTACAAAAGAATGGCCCTGACTAACATTAACCTATACGTTTCACAAATCACTTACCTCACAAAAATCTTGGTTACTCGAGCTACTGCAATAAAGCGAGCGCCACTACTGCCAGCTAAATAAAAGATTCAAACTACGGAAGGCACTAACTACTGATAGGCATAGTTAGCAAAATGAAAGATTTTGATAGAGAACAACCAATGTATTTACCTCAATAGTCATAATATATATAGCAGTTCATGACAAATTTCAAAACTCCGCAATCTCTCTCCCTACATCCACCACTGCTGGCGGCTCACCTCCAACTGCGCAACGCTACGCGCTGTTCACAGCCAGCTGCCTAACACTACAATGGCGAGTATTACAACAATGCAAAGCAGCCACAGACTGCACACAGCACAGCCAGTGATTTTCATACAGAGGTGGCGTTACCAATAAAAAAACCTAAACAGCTTACTTACATAGCCCCTGGACTACAGTGGGTCTGCATCTTTGATGACCCACCAATACCATTATTTCTACAAGGACTACAGTGGGTCTACACCTTTGCTGACTCACCAGTACCATTATTTCTACAAGGACTGCAGTGGGTCTGCACCTCTGGTGGCCCACCAATACCAATACCGTAATCTCTACCAGGACTACAGTGGGTCTGCTCTGTGATGACCTACCCACCAATACTCTTCAAAACTTCGATTGACTCCGCTGTGGGTTTGCTCTGTTGTGGCCCATGACCTGTCTGCATGTCGAGTCAGCACTGTCTTTCCGTTGGAAGGACAACACTACTTCTTTAAGACTGCATGTTAATCCACTACGTCTATGTGCATTGTCTTTTACTGCTGAGACTTTGTGAAAAACACGGCAATTTTACTGTGATCAACGATCAGGACTGTCTTTATGGACTGTGAGAAAATTTTAGCTTTTGACCAAAATTGTATCAATAAGTGTGTGCATTTGATTTCTTTGTTATTTTAATTGTGAAAAAATTTTAACAAATATGTATTGGCCAGTGCCCAAAGAAAATTTGTAAAATTTTTTGTGGGTAGCATGGGGGCTATGTAAGTAGGCTGTTTAGGTTATTTTTATTGGTAACGCCACCTCTGTATGAAAATCACTGGCTGTGCTGTGTGCAGTCTGTGGCTGCTTTGCATTGTTGTAATACTCGCCATTGTAGTGTTAGGCAGCTGGCTGTGAACAGCGCGTAGCGTTGCGCAGTTGGAGGTGAGCCGCCAGCAGTGGTGGATGTAGGGAGAGAGATGGCGGAGTTTTGAAATTTGTCATGAACTGCTATATATATTATGACTATTGAGGTAAATACATTGGTTGTTCTCTACCAAAATCTTTCATTTGCTAACTATGCCTATCAGTAGTTAGTGCCTTCCGTAGTTTGAATCTTTTATTTAGCTGGCAGTAGTGGCGCTCGCTTTATTGCAGTAGCTCGAGTAACCAAGATTTTTGTGAGGTAAGTGATTTGTGAAACGTATAGGTTAATGTTAGTCAGGGCCATTCTTTTGTAGGGATTTTTTGAAAGTCAGATTGCGTTGCGCTAAAAATACTGTGTGTCAGTTTAAGCACAGTCTTATACAATTGTTAAAAGGGGACGTTTCACAGTAAAAGACCGCCGTTTGCCTTTATTTCGCAATGAAGGCTTAAGCAGCCGGTATTCAGTTCTGTTGAATTCACTGCTAGCGTTTCGTCCCCATCTGCGGGAGATATCTTCAGATATAAAATTGGGAACTGCTCCATTTCAGTTATCGACGTACTTGCTTCTCCTATCTGTGAAGACGCTCCCCTCGAGCCTTCAATGCAGTTTCCGGTTTCACCACTAAAGATGTCTGCCATAGGTGAAGACAAAACGTTAGGCTGCGCTAACTTCTAAGGTTCCGCCTAGAACCACATCGGCCGAAGAGGCTGATATTTTCAATCAGAACACCAGCACCTGCGTGGTCTCAGTGCAACCGATCTCAACGCCCGAACGTATCATCAACTGAATCTCCCGACGATCCCACAAGCAAAACATGGGCTATGAGAAATTTTAGAGGTTCGCACAAGAAAGCAGTTTGTGAGGAAGGTGCTGTATGTCAATTTTTATGCTTAAAATTACAGTAATCGATACTTCTAGGTTGTGGCAGGTCATTAGCTGTCTACGAATTACACAGTCCAGTTACATTAATGTGACGACCGCCTATGTTCGACGTCAACGTGCAACAACAACTCACCGACGGCGGGTGGCAACACTATCAGTGGTGGGTATATAAAAGGTTGCGGAGAGGGGGAGGGGGGTTCTGCAGGTGCGTGGAAAACAGTGCAATCGTTGTCGTAATGCGCAAATGGAGCGAATTATCTGACGTCCAAACGGGCATGGTCATTGGCTTTCTGGTCAAGGGTGGGAAGATTTCCGAAACGACTAAGTCTGAGAACTGTTGACGTGCCGTGGTCATTGTGTCAAGATAGTGCTATCCGGAACCGGCGCCGACGCACAACGCAACGACACAAGTATGCTTCTATCGTTTGATACCACGTCTACCCCAACATGCAATTTGTTATTCTTCGGCATGATGGCCTCGTCATGGTGGCGTTTACCAGCAGAAAAATGCAACGCGTCACACAGCTCGCAGAGTGCGTGCGTGGTTCAAAGAGAACCAAAATGAGTTTGCCAGCCGCCAAACGCCACAGACTTAACCTCGATCGGGCTATTCGCGCCATGGATCCTCAACCGAGAAACCTAGCGCGGCACTAGAGTCGGCGTGCTTCCACATTCCTGTCGATACTTTCCAAAACGTCACTGACTCTCGTCCTGCAAGTCTCACAGCGGTCAGGTTTTTGACAGATGGTCGTGCAGGGTATGGTTGCAAGTGAGGGATCCACTAAAGGAAGTACTACATCCCCAATGTGAAGCTTATATCAATCAGAATTCTGAAACAATATGGCTAAACTCCAGAACACAAGTTATTAAAATTGCCTTAAGGAATAAACACAGCTGAAGGCCTTAGTAACAAAATAGAAGAACTGAGGGTTTAAGGCCTGGGTAACAAGAATTTCGGTAAGAAAGTTTTAAAAGGTTTTAAACAAAGATATTTCAAATTTTAATTTAAGACGGCTGAAGGCCTTATCTTAAAATATTTCATGTAGATGTTCGGCACATACTGAACATTAAAACAAACTAAATTAATACATGGCTGAATGCCTCGCACAGTACTTGAGACTAAAAGAAAATCACAATCTAAAACAACAGAACAGTGGTGCTCAGAAGTGTTCCAAGGGTCGGCCTGGGGAGACAGGCAGCAAAGCGTAATACCAAATAATCGGGTGGCAATACGACCTAGAGACGGCTGAAGAACCAACCAACAACCTAATCAATTCCCTTCCACCCGACCAACAACACGACAACCGAAAATATCAGCGAGGACGAAGATACCAGCAACACTACGTCTCGACAATTGGCGTTTAAATAGTGTCAAGGCACAATAACCACTCAAAAAAGAAAAAAAAAAGATCAGCACCAAGGCTGTCGAACTACACGCCGTGCCAGACAGCATCAACACAGCGGGAAAGACACACTACTGGAAAACTACACTAACGACCGGGGCAGGTAACCGTAACGTTAACGGCCACAAGGTAGCGCTGGTGCACTTGACTAATGAGTTACAATCAATTCAATAGTTAAATACCATACAGGAAGGCGGCGTGGTATAACGCTGTTACTCCTGGCGTAATGGTATGGGTGGGCATTGGGTATGGCTTCTGTTCACAACTGGTAATGACTCAGGAAACTGCGACGGTAAGACGCGACGTCACGGACATTTTGCCTCTTCATGTGTTACTTTTCATGCGACAGTGTGTTGCGTCATTTTTCAGCAGGACAATGCTCGTCCACACACGGCAGGAGTCTCAACGAATTGTCTGCGTGAGTTGAGGTACTCCTGCGGTCAATAAGATCTCAATATCAGTGTGCGATAGAATATATGTAGGTCCTGCTTTGACGTTAACTCTGTCCTGAGGATGTCAAATCAATTACGACTGTTTGTGGACAACCTGCACGTCAGGAGAGGATATAAAGGCTCTGTGTCACCCTTCTGAACAGAGTCAGGACACGCATCCAGACGACAGGGTGTGCGACGTCATATTGATAGGTGATCTGATACTTTCAGGTTCTTTCTAAATTTGATTCGATTTTGTAATGACTGAAATAGCATCGCATACCCTCTCGTTTCACAAAATTTCATTTCCTCCTACCCTCGCCCCCTTCTGGCTGTTACACTTCTTTGTTGTCATTTAATGTAAATGCACTACTGCAAAGACGGTAGATGCACTTACGTGTTCAGCTTTCAATTCCTTTCATTCAGCTGGTTTTGCGAAGCTTGCTTTACTCTCTCGGTTTACACGAGTAACCATTACATTTCGGTGTAATTGATTTGATCCACATCACCTAATTTACAACCATTATAACTACAGTGACAGTATTCATTTGTAGCTGATGTGATCTGCATCGGACGGTTTATAATTCATTATTAACTAGTTATGTTCGATCCCCGGCGGGGTCAGGGATTTTCTCTGCCTCGTGATGACTGGGTGTTGTGTACTGTCCTTAGGTTAGTTAGGTTTAAGTAGTTCTAAGTTCTAGGGGACTGATGACCATAGATGTTAAGTCCCATAGTGCTCAGAGCCATTTGAACCATTAACTAGTTATGCAACACTCAACAAACTCAATACTGATTTAGTGTGTGGTGTCACCGCCAGACACCACACTTGCTAGGTGGTAGCTTAAATCGGCTGCGGTCCATTAGTACATGTCGGACCCGCGTGTCGCCACTGTCAGGATCGCAGACCGAGCGCCACCACACGGCAGGTCTAGAGAGACTGACTAGCACTCGCCCCAGTTGTACGACGACGTTGCTAGCGACTACACTGACGAAGCCTTTCTCTCATTTGCCGAGAGACAGTTCGAATAGCCTTCAGCTAAGTTAATGGCTACGACCTAGCAAGGCGCCATTAACCATTGTAACGTTGCATGTACCTCAAGATAGAGTCTCACTTGTATCATCCAGAATGCTGTATACCAAAGGACAATATAAAAGTTAAGTGTTCTAGTAGCTACGTTCTTTCCTTTATCACATTCATTACGAATCCTGTTCCAGACTTAACGCCAGACGGCGTGAGTTGACGCGTGCCCTTTCGGCTACTTCACTGTGGACTGGCTGCCTTAACAGTCCACTACATAGTGAATATTAGGTCTACAAATATTAAACCGGAATTTGGTCGCAATAATTAAATTTCTGTTGTTTGAAACTGCATTTTCATACGAATTGACGCGTTGTTCAGCGAGAGCGTGTTCCAGTGATGCAAACAGATGATAATCGGACGGAGTCAAGTCTGAAGAATGAGCCACGTGCCCTAGTATTTCGCAATTGAACGTCTCGATCGTTTCCCTGATCCGTTTTGCTGTGTGTGTGATGGGGCGTTATAGTGCAGTAATATGACTTTGCGTTGCCTATATTCCAGTACTTTTTCACGTAATACTCGATGTATATCGATCATTTGCTGTTGGCAGCGGTCACTGTTTACAGTTTCACCAGGTTTTAGCAGCTCGTAACAGAAGACACCCTTCTATTCCTACCAAACACACAGCATTGTCTTGTTCCCAAAGCGATGGATGATTTATGACGCTTAGGATCAATTTTTCATCACCTGTCGCTATTCGACGGAGAAACGATATTCTTTTGTATCTGGCGAGCAGCATTTTACAAGTGGTCTTTCGATTTGCTTCCTGCCTTTCATTCAGTTCATGCGGAACCCATTTTCCCACTTTCTGCACCTTTACCATAGCTTTCAACCGAAGAGAAACGGCTTTCTGTGTCACAATCAATTGTTCCGCTAGTTCCTGTTGAGTCTGTCCGCAAATCGTAGTTCGTAGGCACAAAACTCGGACATGTTTACTGGTTTGAAACAGATACCGATGTATGAAACTTGGGTTACCGTGTGTTGGTTGACATTCGTCCTCAGCCGGATGGCGCTGCAGACGCGGGCCCTACACTGACGGCTAACACAGTCTACAAGGAAATTCCGGTCACATACTTCTACAGCTGGTATAACGAGTGCACACGTAATTTGAACTGCGATTTCAAAGACCAAGTTACGAAGTCTGTAATGCGTCAGCTGTCTTGTGCACCGCACAACAGCGTGAGTGAGCGGATTGCAGATGTGAGGCCACGTGGGACTTGCCATGGCACCTTCGAGGAAGAGCTGGAGGAACGGTTCAAGTTTTGCCTCGAGCAAAACGGCGGAAAGGATGCGTCCACGGCTAACGAGGCCAGAGCAGGAGAATGATGAGCGCAAGCCGCTACAAATCAGAGGCCAGTCCGTTAATAACAGCGAGTACGCCCACGGCGCCTGCAGTCAGCGCGCCTATCACGGCGTCGATGTCAGCTTATAAAGAACGTCGTGGGCGGCGGTGAAAGAGCCGGCGCAGTTGAGGAGGAAAAGCAGCAGATCTTCTCTAACCCCAGGCGTGTATTTGCTTATACGGACGCACAGTGCAAAAATGCAGTGCCATCTTATACAGAAGTTTTTATACCTGTAGAACAGGATAATGGCGACAGTAAAGTGTGTTAGGAAACAAACTGACAGTCAGAACTACTAGCAAATAATTTTTATAATATTATGGGGCGTTTCAAATACTTAGCACTTGCCTTCAGGTAGTAATGTTGTTGTCGTGGTCTTCAGTTCGAAAACCGGTTTGATGCAGTTTCACGCTGGACTATCCTGGGCAGGACCGTTCATCTCTGCATAACTGCTGCGTTTCAACCTTCCTACTGTGTTCATCCCTTGGTCTTCTTCCATAATTTCTACCCTTCCCCCCTTTTCTTTTACCCCCGTCCCCCTCCACCCACACAGTTCCTTCCATTACCAAACTTGGTACATCAGTACGTTTTCTACCAATCAGTCCCTTCTTTTAGACAAGTTGTGTCACAAATGTCTTGTCTTCCACCTTGTAACATTTAGCATTCTCCTGTTACACCATATTTAGAAAGTCTTTATTCTCCTCGTGTCTGAACAAATTATCGTCCATATTTCGCTTCCATACATGGCTACACTCCACCTTGAGGAAAGACTTCCTACTGATTAAATTATATTCAATGTTAACAAATTTCTTTTCTTCAGAAATGCTTTTCTTGCCTTTGCCGATGTATATTTTATATTCTCTCTACTTCGTCCATCACTAGTTATTTTGCTACCCAAATACGAAAACCTATCTACTACATCAAGTGTCCCGTTTCCTAATCTAACTCCCTCGGTATCGCCTGATCAGACTCTTCTACTTTCCATTATCCTTGTTTCCCTTTTATTGGTGTTCATCTTACGCCTTTCTTTCAGGACACTGTGCATTCTGTGCAACTGCTCTTCCAACTCTATTGGTGTCTCTGACATAATTACTGTGTCATCGGCAGACCTCAAAGTTATATTTCTTCTCCCTGAACTTTAATTCCTACTCCAAATTTTTCTTGGATTTCCTTTACTGCTTGCTCAGTGAACAGATTGAATAACATCGCAACGCTGTTTCACTCCGTTCTCAACTACTGCTTCCATGTCCTTCGCATCTTATACTCACAGTCTGGTTTCTGTGCAAGTTGTAGGCCTACTTATATTTTCGCTCGTTGTATTTAATCCCTGCTACCTCAGAATTTCAAAGAGCTTACTCCAGTCAAGATCGTCAAAAGCTGTCTCTGAATCTACAAATGCTATAAATCACAGACTTTTATGGAAAATTTTGGTACTGGAACCCATAATTTTCAGATACCTCTACATTCTTTCTGCTTGCAGCGTCCAGCATATTCTACGTATCCAAAAGGTTCTAGCTGCATGTTCCTAAAATTACAGTGTGTTTCGCGCACGACGCAAGCAAGACCTTCTCCAGCTTTGCGAGGAAACCACTATCGCACCAAACAAGTTAGGCTGAGATCGCCCCACGACACCGCAGCCCGTTGTCCGGACATGTATCAGCTAACCGAGACGAAACTAGACCAGTTGGTAGAAGCCTTTAATTGGAAACCGTTGCGCCATTTAATACTTCAGAGTGATGTGGAAGTAGCCAATTTAGTTGACTGGAGTATCAGTTTGTTTTTTGACTACTGTGCAGCCCAGTCGCTTTTCTCAATCTTTTTAAAACAAATTAAGACCGGGCTGAAAACAACGAAACAAATGAATACTACACAGCCACAACAACACGTAATAGCGGCGAGAAGTCTGCATATGTTTTGAAAAATCGGAGAAAGTGTAGTGCCAAGCGGCCACAGGTCACTACATAAGCATGTTCACTTCCCCAACAACGTAGGAGAAAGCAGTACAATATCAAAACCGTAAGTTACATACAAAACATGCGATATATACTCATTCCCGTTTGCAGATGAGATTGTGTAGCAGAATAGCTACCAAAATAAATGTCGAATAGCGTCATGAAAGGTATGTAAATTAGTGCATACATCCTCTCTTTTTGCCAATTAAGCTATAAACAGAACTTCGTCATAATGTTATAAACAACACACAGCGCATCAGGTCGTTAATACATATCTCAACTGTGAACTATGAACAAATGATGTATAACATTTTAGAACAATTATTGATTCACAGTTGTAAATATTATGTATCAAACGTTTTGCTAAATGTTAATACGTAACAACAATTTTACAATTAGAAAATAAAAAAAAAACACTGAAGATAGCGCAAGAAGTACTGAAACAGGCATGGGTGAAAAAAAAACCAGAAAAAAGGTGTCTTGCATAAGGCGGAATTTCTCATCCTATTTTCGTAGCAAGCACAGACATAAGAAGTGCAACACCAGATGATGATTATTACGATAACTATGACCACCAACGAAATAATGGGCACATCATAATGAACCTAACATATGAAGCTGCAAGTAAAGCAAAATTCGTTTTACCAAATAGTTCCCGTGAAATCATTTGAGAAAGATTGATGACCGTAGGCCTCCGTTTTGACATCGCTGATCTGCCAAAAGGTGGCAGACAGTCTCGGCCTCCCCTTCCGAACAAACTAATGAACTCGGCCAGCGCTTTGGACTAAAACTGGTCAGTGCACAACGGCCACGGTATCCTGCATGGACTCTACCACAGGAGTTTGGTATTGCCCACAGCATTGTTTCGCATGCGTGCAGAACCACAGGAGCTGATGCCCGGAGGAGACAGAATGGGGAGACCAAGTGGTGGACCACGGTTAACTAAAGTAGCACATGGCCGCTACATTGTGCAGTAGACAAAAAAGGATGCACATCAGAAAATTGCTACAATTTCCACCACATTTAACACGACTGCAAGTCACACAGTCTCATGACCACAGCGTCATAGCAACAGCATGGGGTTCATCTCTTTGCCTGGCAGCCAGTACGTTGTATTCCGCTGACACCCGCAATTCGTCGGCATCGTTGATGATGATGCCAAGAATTATGAGAGAATTTTCAGTCTGAGTAGTGATTCTGGCCGTACCCTTACATGGCGAGAGATGGGAACACCGAACGCACCCAGGAACATTGTCGCACTTGATCGCTGTGGTCGTCCAGGTGTTATGGTGTGGGCGGGCATAATGCTACATCGGCGTACTGATCTCCACATCTTTGAATACAGTACGCTCACCTGTCAAAGTTATTGTGAGTCTTTTCAGCGTGCATTCGGACCTGATTTATTTTTATGGATGACAATGCACGATCGTATCTAGCACCGCAGGTAGAGGAGCTTTTGGAACAAGAATATATTCAGCGAATCGACGTTCCTGCCTTTTCTCTCGAACGAAACCCATCGAACCCGTGTAGAATGTGTTGGAGAGACATATTCCAGCACGACCAGATGTACTAATACCCATTCAGCAGTTGTAAGGCGCACTGGTTGAGAAATAGAATGCCAGCCTACAAGAACTCGAAGCACTGTTTACCAGCCCTGTGACGTCATGAGTGCACGTTGCCGTTCGTAGTGATGGCACACGCTATGAAGTACCATGTCCTCCCATTCGTAATGTCGAGAGGACCCTCATAAATCAAGGTGACTTCCGTATAATTATTGTTTTTGAATGAAAGTATCACTTTTTTTTATTTCTCATTGTGTATTTCATTCAATTACCTTCTGTAGTATGAACCATGGCTCTCACCGTTGGTGGAGAGGCTTGCGTGCCTCAGCGATACAGATAGCCGTGCCGAAGGTGTTGAAAGACCAGACAAACTTGTGGTTCCTGAAGAGGGGCAGCGGCCTTTTCAGTAGTTGCAGCGGCAACAGTCTGGATGATTGACAGATCTGGCCTTGTAACATTAACCAAAACGGCCTTACTTTGCTGGTAGATCACATCACTAATGATGAGGTATTGAACAGAATTGGGGAGAGTAGAAATTTGTGGCACAACTTGACTAGAAGAAGGGATCGGTTGGTAGGACATATTCTGAGGCATCAAGGGATCACCAATTTAGTATTGGAGGCAGCGTGGAAGGTAAAAATTGTAGAGGGAGACCAAGAGATGAATACACTACGCAGATGCAGAAGGATATAGGTTGCAGTAGGTACTGGGAGATGAAGAAGCTTGCACAGGATAGATTAGGGTGGAGAGCTGCATCGAACCAGTCTCTGGACTAAGACACTCCAACTGTCATCGAACTCGTTATATGGCAATGATACATCATGCGGGAATTGCTTTCGTCCTTAAGTGTCGTACACAGGTGTACTTCCCTTGTACCAAAAGTACAGGGTGATACGAAATAGCCGGCCGCGGTGGTCGAGCGGTTCTAGGCGCTTCAGTCCGGAACCGCGTTACTGCTACGGTCGCAGGTTCGAATCCTGCCTTGGGCATGGATGTTTGTGATGTCCTTAGGTTAGTTAGGTTTTAGTAGTTCTAAGTTCTATGGGACTGATGACCTCAGGCCGGCCGCGGTGGTCGTGAGGTTCTAGCGCTGCAGTCCGGAACCACGCGATCGCTACGGTCGCAGGTTCGAATCCTGCCTCGGGCATGGATGTGAGTGATGCCCTTAGGTTAGTTAGGTGTAAGTAGTTCTAAGTTCTAGGGGACTAATGACCTCAGCAGTTGAGTCCCATAGTGCTCAGAGCCATTTGAACCATTTGAACCATAGCTATTTAACGCATAGTGCTACATCGATAGTAAGTATAGTAAATGTAAAAGATAGTTCACATTATTTTTTTACGTGATTTATAGGTTCCTTATATGACACACGCATAACATGTAAGCGGTAATCCATTTCATGCTATACATTCTGATGCGTGTGAGAAGGCACCGGCGTGAGGGCATTTGGAAACGCCCACTTTGAGCTGTGAAATTGTGATCGGCAAAGCAGCCAAAGGTCTTTCGCCGAATGTCGCAAGAAGAAACCCATCGATGTTAGGTCCGCAGGTCTATGTGGCCTAAGAGCAGAACACGGCGTCTTCATAATCTGTACAATCGATACAACGGTTTTGAAGACGTTTATTTCAAAATACGTGTATCTCCGTATCCCTATGTGTGGGTACTCCATATTGCTGACAGATCTAATCCATGAAATCCGTGTCAAACAGTGGCATCAGACATTGCTGAAGCATGTTCAGGTAAATGTTTTTTTGAAACAGCCCAATGAAGAAAAATGAATAGCACAATTTTTCTACTGACATCACAGACAATACACTGAATTTCGATGAATCACATTGATTTTCGTTAACGCACGAAGACTTTTCCTGCGCCCCATGTTGAAACACCGCACGGGTTAAGCTTATCACTTACGTGGAAGGTTGCCACATTGCTAAAAATGCGCAGCAATTTATTTTTTCTGTATGGCTTTCAGCGTCGCCGTGGCGTAATTCGTCCGTCTGACGTATTATTCCAGTTCCAGTTCCTTACGATTAACTGCGCTTGGAAAAGCTTGAACTTTTGAACTTTCTTTTATATTTTCTTAAATTATGTATTATAATTACTGTGTCTGTAACCGATATATCCACTTTTAATAGTCCGGATAAATTCAGCCGTAAAAAATAAATGAATAGTAACCGAAAGTTTGGCCTTAGAACTTAATTGTAAATCTGCGTAACAAAGAGGCCAGTAGATTGTTGCAGGCAGAGATGACTACTCATAACACAGCGCGACGGTGTGGTAAAAGTGTTACAAGCTGTGAAGGTAATTACGTCATTTTGTTGTCGCTAATATGGAGCTTAATGGTGGCTACAACGCAGTCATCTCAACACAATTCGAAACAGTGCTTTGATAATTGAGGCTGAGGACTCGGGAAGAGGTAAACCGGCCATACATTCGGGACGGTCCATTCGACGCAACAAACAAAAGGCTTCCGGGGGTGTTTGCGCAAGCGCACTGCGACGAATTAGACTTAATGGCGGACGTGAGGCCGGTGGTTACGTAGGCGGGCATGGCTGGCTGTGCGCTTGGCGGGGCCGGATTGGTCGCGCAGGTTGTCGGCTCTCGCGTGGCTGCACCCAGGAGCACGACAGACAACACCGAAGACACGCGCTCCCACCGACGCTTTCTTGTCTTGTGCTAACAAATTCTATACCGGTCAGTTTGTGGCAAATCACCTTGTGGATTATAGTTGCCGTATGCACTGAAGCGCCAAAGAAACTGGTATAGACATGCTTATGCAAATACAGAGAAATGTAAGCAGGCAGAATATGGCGCTGCGGTCGGCAACGCCTATGTAAAACAACATGTGTCTGGCGCGGTTGTCAGATCGGTTACTGCTGCTACAACTGCAGGTTATCAAGATTTAAGTGAGTCTGAACGTGGTGTTACAGTCGGTGCACGAGCGATGGGCACAGCATCTCCGAGGTAGCGATGATGTGTGGATTTTTCCGTACGACCATTTCATGAGTGTACCGCTAATATCAAATCTCTGACATCACTGCGGCCGGAAAAAGATCCCGCAAGAACGGAACCTACGACGACTGAAGGCAACCGCTTAACGTGACATCCCCAAATTGCTGCAAATTTCAATGCCGAGCCATCGAAAGTGTCAGCTTGCGAACCATTCAACGAAACATCATCGATAAGGGCTTTCGGAGCCAAAGGCCTACTCGTGTACCCTTGATGACTGCACGACACATTTACGCCTCGCCTGCGCCCGTCAACACCGATGTTGGGCTCTTGATGACTGGAAATATGTCGCCTGGTCGGACGAGTCACCTTTCAGACTCTAGAGCGGATGGACGTGAACGGGTATAATCTCATGAATCCACGAACCCTGCATGTCAGCAAGGGACTGTTCAAGCTAGTGGAGGCTTTGTAATGGTGTGGGGCGAGTGTAGCTGGAGTGATATGGGACCCCTGATACGTCTCGATACGACTCTGACAGGTGACACGTACATAAGCATCCTGTCTGATCACCTTCTTCCATTCATGTCAATTGTGAATTCCGATGGACTTGGGCAATTGCAGTAGGACAATGCAATACCCCACACGTATAGAATCGCTACAGAGTGGCTCCAGGTCCAGGAACACTCTTATGAGCTTAAACACTTCCGCTGGCTACCAGACTCCCCAAACAAGAACACTATTGAGCATATCTTCGATGCCTGGCAACGTGCTATTCAGAAGAGATCTCCACCCCTCGTACTCTTACGGATTTGTGGGCAGCCCTGCTGGATTCTTGATGTTAATTTACTCCAGCTCTACGTCAGACATTAGTCGAGTCCAGGTCACGTCGTGTTTCGGCTCTTCTGCGTGTTCGCAGGGGTCCTACACGATATTAGGCGAGTGTACCAGTTTCTTGGCTCTTCAGTGTAGGTTTAAGTGTCGAGAACTCTTTTCAGAAGGTATTTGTCTGGAGTGCAACCCTGTATGAAAGTGAAACATGGACGATAAATAGTTTAGACAAGTAGAGAATACAAGCTTTTGAAATGCGGTGCTACAAAAGAGTGCTAGAGATTAAATGGGTAGATCATGAAACAAATAAGGAGGTACTGAATAGAAATGGAATGACAAGAAACTTGTGTCACAACTTGGCTAAAAGAAGGCATCGGTCGATGTATGACACATCTGAGACATCAAGGGCTCGTGAATTTAGTATTGGAGCGAAACTGTTGCGTAAAACTTGTAGAGGGACACGAAGAGATGAATACAGTGAGCAAATTCAGAAGGATGTAGCTTGCAGTAGTAGTTCGGAGATGAAGAAGCTTGCACAGGATAGAGTTGCGTGGAGAGTGCATCAAAGAAGCCTTTTGACTGGAGATACAATAAAAGGAACATTGCTTAACATTATCTTCTAGCATTACTACATATTCAAACTTTAGCCTAGTGTGGATAATGAAATATCTGTTAGTATGATTTGATTTTTCTTCTTTTGCTCGTGCCTTTGTCCTGCACCGGCGCAGGTTCGGCATGGTTATTAACAAATGTGGTGCGGTCAGTTTAAGGGGTAGCAGGACGCCCTTCCTGTCACTACCCCGTTTCTACCTGGGACGGAATTCATTTACCCCAACTGTCCGCTTGTAGTATTTTTATGTGAAACTGAGTGAACATTTTCTAAGTGTATGCGAATCGTATAGCTGAGACGGGTTGGGGTACCAGCCCGATGCTTACCTAGTGTGATTTGGAAGACCACCTAAAAACTACATCCAGGTTGGTCGGCACACCGACCTTCGTTGTTAATCCACCGGGCGGATACGATCCTTGGCCGGCGCACCTCCCCACCCCATTGCCAGCGCTTTAACATGCACGGCTATACGGGCATGTCATGATCTGATACACTTCGTTGCACATTTTTTAAAATGTCGCCTGTCTTTCCTCCAGAATAGTGGAAAGGAACTAGTTCTGGCCTGTTTTCATTCCCTATTAAAACAGTTTAATTTCAAACATAAGGCAACGAAAGTGAATATCAAACTGATGCTGAGTGATGAGAGAAATGCGACAAGTGGGAATTCATACTTTTACTAATAATTTTGACAAAAATGTATTTCATGAGCCACCCAGCTTCACTTTCCGGGAAATGCAGTACCCGCTGAACTGAGGTCAATGGAGTGCAACGACGAAACAATGGTTCAAAGTGAACGGAATCCACAACTGCCCTTTGTCTTGCAACAAACACCAAAAACTGAACATTGTAATAGTCAGTCATCGTATTGTATTCATGTGAACTGATGTGTGTATACGGGGTGTCCCAGGAGGAATGGGAAACATTCAGAGAAATGACAGGAGCAGTGATGTGAAGCAAAGAAATACACATGGACTATTCCAAATGTTTTCCGAGATAGAACATGAATCTACATGATCGGTAACACGTCGATAAGTCCAGTAATTTTAGAAGAGCGAATGATGGGACAGAATCACTTGTACTTTTTGGAAAATTCTTTTGCTGAATCTCTTTCCTTTAGCAACGCGGACCGTAACGTACTTCCACGATAACGGAGCTCTTCCACATTTTTCCGGACGTGTGAGGGAACATCTCAGCCGCAGTAGCCCTAATCCCTGGATTAGTCGTGGTTGTACGGTTAACTGGGCCGCAGGATGCCAGACTTTACGCCATTAGAGTTTTGTTTACGGAGTTGGATGAAGCCTGAGGAGTACAAACGAAAGGTGAATATGCGGGATGAACTGTTTGATCGCATCATGGACGTTGTTGCCCTCATTACGGTACGTGTAGAGGCACTCAGACAAGCAAGGGTGCACAAATGCAATGTAGCTGATGGTGCGATACTCAAACATTAATTGTGAACTGTACAACATTCGTTATGTGGCATATACGATAATGCCTAGAGATAACTGCCTTAGCAATGCACATTTTTCAACTAATACCTTGCCAAACGCATGTTTTAATGTTTACTAACTGTTGTACATGTGCACATGTCAAAATTAAGTATGTATTGAATCATACAAAAAATAAATAACTACGAGGCCTGTTCAGAAAGTAAGCTCCGATTGATTGTCAAATTGAAACCACAGTGAACATCAGAAATGTTTTACTTGTAACAATTAGCTACACCTTTCAGCTACTTCTCTACGTAGTCGCCGTTCTGACTTAGACTTTTGTCATAGCTTTGTACCAACTTTTCAATAGCCTCATCATAGAAGGCAGCCGCCAGTGCTTTCCGCCAATTCTCCACGCTGGCCTACACTTCGTTGTCTGTGTCAAAATGTTGTCTTCAAAGACAGCGGTTCATGTGACCAGAGATGAAACTCAGGGGGAGACAATTGCGGACTGTATTGTGGGTAATCTCACATTTCCATTTGAAAACGATGCAGGAGCATCTTCATTGCCCCTGCAGAATGCGGCTGAGAATTGTCTTGAAGAAGAAACAGCACGACAGTTATGTAATGTTAGCTGCATAGCTTCAGGCGAAATTTCTCACCAGGCCCTCGTACTTGGCGGCAGACACTATTTTCTAGACATCTTTACGCACTCACTGCGAGCTCAGAAATGAGAAGAGCGACGTGATGCTAACTGGGGTTATACTAGAGACACTACCCAACACATCTGTGCAAAGCTTTATCGGATTTTCATAGTCGTTTCCATTTCGCGACCGATCGGAGCTTACTTTCTGAACGCCCCTCGTATGTACATGTACTTGTATAATTACGTACACGTACAATACATGCGTTCCGTCTCAGAAACGATTTGGAATAGCAAATAATTCCCCATGAACGTTGTTTCTTCAAATGATAGTTCCTGTCACATTTTAGAATATTGACCATTCTTCTGCGACACCCCGTAGATGCACCAAGCTATTGGCAGTTATCATTAATATTTTTAAAGATTATTAGGAAGTTTAATACCACAAGTTACAATGCCCGTAACGTTATTAAGAAAATATATTCCGTTTTGTTCTCAATAGTGTGCCATTTCCTTTACAAAGTTAGCTGACGTGATAGTGATCTTATTTATTTTCACTCTGTTTGCATGGTGTGCAGTTTTTAATTCGCTGCCTGAGGGTGAGACAGATATTTACTGTTTGTTTTAACGTTTAGTATTCCTTAGTTTTGTTGGAAGCGCTCGGAATGGCAGAATACTATTGAATAGAGCCAGGTGCGAATTCTAGGACCTAATTGTGATTCTTTTAGCGGTAATTAGAAATTTTCCAAACGAGTAATGCTAGACCCCTTATAGCGGAGGTTCAGTCTAGACAGATTGTAATAACTTAAATTTTTACTAAACCTTAGAACTGGAGATTGAGGACATTGTATAACATTTAATGACATTAAAGCATCATTCTATTTTTAAGAAAGCAAGCCTCCAGAATAGGCAGAAAACTACCGAGATCCAGATGTGGTGACAATTACTAAAAAATAAATTACAGTGCGATTTTGCAGTTCCTGTGTTTCTGTGACGACTATAGCCGTTAGGAAATACAGGAAATGTATTCGCAGTATCGAATACGGGCAACCTCTAACTGTAGAATGAAATGACGACATTGAAAACTTGTGCCGAACCGGGACTCGATCCTAACCTGACGACGTTTTTGGGAGGGTGGGGGTGGAATGATTCTGGAGGTAAAAAAGGAAGCGGTCATTTTACGAGGCCTGACCACAATATCTCAGTCGCCAAACTGGAAGAAATGGAAGCGTTAAATGGCCTGTGGAGGATATTCATTTATTTATTAAGAAAAAATAATTTCGCCTTTTACAAGACGAGTCTCTCTCACCAGAATTTTGAAAGAAGAAGGGATACGTACGAGGTGCATGGGAAAAAAGGAAACAAACACAATGTAACACTTCTGGAACCCGCACGTGCGGCGTCGGTACTCCACGAACACCACAGCCCCATCTTCATGGCACGTTTTCTCCTAATGCCTTGTAGGTACCGTTATCTGATCAACGTGAGGATATAGCAAATTCATCTGCCACGAATGAAGTGTCTGTAACTAGAAAAATAAAAAAAAAATCATCATGTGTATGTACGAACGTTTTTGCTTTCTTTTAAATCCCTAGGATGTCCCAGGTAGTAGTCAACACCCTGAATGTGCGGGTATGGGGATTTACGTGTGCGTGGTTTCTGTTATGTCCATGTGAGTACGTAATCGAGAGGAAGAGATAGCGAAATAACTGTTAACTTCCATGCCTGGTAAGACCAGTGAGAATTACGCTAGTGATTCGCGTAACCAGCTACTGCACACCGTCTGGGTAGATGCACTGAGCTTAAGCAACGGTTACTACGGGAGTCGATAGCAACGAAGCATGAACCCGGAGAGAGCTGCAATTAAATCGCCATTTTATGGGCCGTCCTTTTACGGCGGAGCAGTAAAGCCGACACAGGCGGTGGTGCCCAGATGCAGAAATGTGGGACAAATAATCTGAACTTAATTATTTGAGCGAAGATTGCGCAAAACGGCGAAACCAGCAGTTATTCATACTTTCCAGCCGTTTAAGCGAACGGCCCCTACAACCGATAACGACCATTAATAGGGAATCACTCAAGCCGGAGCCCATTTGCGCGACATCGGATTAGCTTAAGTGGCCAGAATGACGCCGCCGTCGGCTTGTCCCCAGCCTGCCGGAACACCCACGCATCCGGCTCCATGTGGGACACGTGAGGCGGCACGCACCTCACGGGTCCACTATACGGCCCGCCTGTCTGTTGACGTTGTTATATAGTCTCGCATCCGAGTAATCGGTCTGCAGATTAGGTTTTGCGCATCTCTCGGTCGTTTGTGGTGTTTGCAATTTCGTGACGACTTCAATAACATCTGCACGTCTTGCAGAGCACATTGACGCTCATGGGCAATATGTAGGCGAGCATTATCTTGGTGGAACAACATATCACCTTCCTATTGCAAGAACGGCAAAAGAACTCATCATAACGTGTAGGTGTTCATGGCCGGCGTCTTCATTAGTTAAAACTTCCGGGCTGAGATGCTGTGATCGATCTGTAAAACTTCTTCTCCCTGACGTTTCGTTGCCAATTGTGGGCAACATCTTCCGAGGTGAGTCAACGACTGTCTGTCGTTCGTTTTTTTTTTTTTTCTTTATTGAGTTTCGATTCCCCCCCGAAGGGGGCGGGCTGGCAGCAGCTTTGTAAGCCGCTCTTCAGCCTACAGAATTTGTTTTAAAAAGATGAAGATAATAATAAAAACAGGCGATAAAATCGGAGACTTAAATGGTAACATGGCGGAAAAATCGTGGAAGTTGAAACATAGAACAAAGGGATGGTGATGCTAATAAAATACATATGAAGCAGACATGTAAAATAATAGACAATTAAAAAACACAGCGACAGCCTGGTTTCTGTTCGCAAGAGACATAAAATTCACACCCAGCGACAGCATGATTTCTGTTCGCAACACTTTGTAAAGACGAAGAACACTGAACATTCACTTGAACTCTGCACAAAAAAGTTGGCAAATATGATATACCACAGCTGAGGACAGGTCGGGGAACCTGGACAGATGATGAGAAAATAAAAAGGGGGGAAGGAGAGGAAAAACGAGGGGGGAAAGGGGGGGAAAGGAGCCGATGGAGGACGAGAACCCATAAGAGGGGGGGGGGGGGGAGGGGTGCTGAGTAGACACGACAGGGAGGGGGGAAAGGCAGAGGAGGGGAATACAAAAGGAGGGGGCGGGGGGAAGGGAGGTAGGGAGAGGGTTGGCGGGGAGGAAACAGGATGGAAAGGAGGAAGAGGGAGCCCAGGGAAAGGACAGAGGAAAGGAGGGGAGGGTGAGGATCAGAGTTGATAGGAAGGATAAATGGAGGGAGAGAGGGCATCATCTGGGAGGGGTAGTTGATGGAAGCCACCTTGGGAAAGGAGATGAGGGTGTAGAGTTGGAGGGTAGGGGGGACACAACAGTGAAGGCGTGGCAGGGGATGGGGGCGGGAGAGGAGAAGAGCAACAAGGGGGTGAGGGGGATCAAGGCGTCAGGAGGTGAAGAGTATGCGGATATGTTCGAGGAATATTAGCACATTGGGGAAAGGAATGAGGTCATAGAGGGTCCGCGTGGGGGATGGGGGGGGTATACGGAAGGCGAGGTGGAGCGCATGACGCTCAATGATCTGGATGGACTTACAGAATTTGGGGGGGGGGGGGGGCAGATATCCAGGCGGGACTGGCATAACAGACGAGCTGCCAGTCCACGGAGGTCCCGTTTATACAGAGCAACGCGTAGAGGGCACCACCATACGTCACGTGGAGCCGGCTGTAAGTCTATCTCTGATTAACGTCATTATTCTCGATTGAAGGTAATCGATTGTCATATCGTTGGTGCAAAGTCGACTACCATATCTTATCTAAACATTCTCTTTTCTTTTAAAATTATTCTGTTCTTTCTGAATCTCTATAACTTCTCTATGCACGTACGATGACTGGAGGGTCTACATAAGAAGAAAGTTCAACAACTTTGTACCCTCACGTTTTTGCTACGTTGTCGTGACACCGGGACAATTCCAAAGTTTTTGAAGGTGAGAAGACTGTTTCACTCTAGCAACCTAACCGTATCAACTCACACATGGAAGTGGTAATGCTACAGGAGTGGATTCATCAAACACGTCAAGCTAACAGTCAACTGTTAAATCTCCATTTATTTAATAGCAATGCAATGAAGTTTTATTATTGGAATAACGTGGACAGGCTAACATTTAGATGTATGGAACTGAGTGCAAAAGTGTCTTCTAATAGGCAGAAGAAGAAGTTCGAGAATTTACAGAAAGGCAGACAGGAAACACGAGTTATTAAACTGTCGGGAAGGAAGTTCTCTAGGGAAAAAATTTATGTTCTCTCGAAAGGAGGAAATTTTGCAATTACTCCATCAAAGATTGCCACGGAGCAAATAGAGAGGCGGGGATTCGTCAGTAATTGCCACATACTGCTGATGAAATCAGGATGGAAACAGCCAGGATACTACGTAAACCTAAGCCACCCAGCAGTAATTTCTCTCAAGGAGAAAGAAAGGCGTTACGGGAGATTAACTCGAGCAGGAATATTATTGTTCTTACTGCTCATAAGGATAATGCTGCCGTTATGATGAAGCGTGAAGACTACCATAGGAAGATCAGTGACCTTTTGGATTCTGACACTTATAAAAAGCTTCAAAAGGATCCTACAATGAAAGTGTTAGGGGCTACCAATCCATTAATAAAAAAATTTTCCATTCCTATAGAGGACAAAAACTATCTGTGCAAAACGCAACCTTACCCTCCTAGATTACATGGGCTACCGAAGATACATAAGCCTTATGTCCCATTGAGACCGATAGTGAGTTACTCAGGAGTTGGCTAGACATCTCGCTTCCATGCTACAACCGCATATCGCTCAAATAGATTATCACATTAAAAATTCTATGCACTTCATCCGAGAACTGAAGGAGATTACTGTCAGTCCAGGTGATATCCTTGTCAGTTTTGATGTGGTATCCCTGTTTACCATGACTCTTTCAAACATAGCTGATATTTTTCCCACTGATATAGTAGCTCTGTTTCGACATTGCCTGTCCACGACTTATTTCCAATATGATAATGAGTTTTACGAACAAACCGAAGGAGTGGCCATGGGCAGCCCTCTGAGTCCAGCTGTTGCTAATCTATTCATGGAATTTTTTGAACAGCAGGCGCTTCGGTCTGCCAGTAAAAGCACTATGAAGGGGTGTCGGTATCTGGATGAGACTTTTGTGGTATGGAATCACGATGAAGAGAAATTCTATGGTTTCTTGGTGCACCTAAATAGTATTAATCCAAAGATACAGTTTACTATGGGGAAAAAGATTAATGGACTACTTAATTTTTTGGATGTATCAGTAATTAAATGGGCGGATGGGAGTCTAGGGCATAAAGTGTATAGAAAAGCTACACACACTGACTGTTACCTCCGTAAGGATTCGAACCATCATCCCAGGCAGAAGAGAGGTGTCATTAAAACATTGGTGGACACGGCTAGCAAGATCTGTGAGCCATTTTATTTGCAAGTTGAACTAAATCGCTTGCGAACGGCTTTTAAGAAAAATGGATACGCTGATAACGAGATGGATCGAGCACTCCATCCCGGAAGAAAGGTGTCTCACAACATTCTGCAACAACAACTGTCAGCTGGAAAAATTTTTCTTCCATTTATTCGCAATATTACCGACGTATTGGGACAGTACTGGCCAAGTTTCAAGTTGAAACAATCTTTAGACCCACCAAGAAGGTTAGTGAGTGTTTAAGATCGGCGAAAGACACACAACATCCTTTAGCAGCTCTTGAGGTATATAAAATTCCTGTAGCTCCTGTAGCTGTGGGAAGGTTTATGTTGGAACAACGAAACAAAGTGCCAACACCCGCTTAACCGAACACAAAAGGAACTGCCGACTAGCACATAGCGACAAATTAGCTGTAGCGGAACATGTTTTTAAAGACAGTGATCACGAAATAAAATTTAGCCACGACATCATATAATTATGCACGCACGTATAGAGAAGCTATAGAGATTCAGAAACAACACAACAATTTTAATAGAAAAGATAAAGTCTTAAAGTCAGATAAAATATGGCGATCGACTCTGCACCAACGATGTGACATTCGATTACCTTCAGTCGAGAATAATGACGTTAATCAGGGATAGACTGACAGACAGTCCCACGTGACGTACGGTGGTGCCCTCTACGCGTTGCTGGGCCAGTCGTTGACTCACCTCGGAAGATGTTGACCGCAGTTAGCAACGAAACGACAGGAAGAAGAAGTTTTACACATCGATCACGGCCTCTCAGCCCGGAAGCTCTAACTAATGAAGACGCCGGCCTACACACTATGATGAGTTCTTTTACCGTTCTTCCAATAGCAAGGTGATGTGTGGTTCCACCAGGATAATGCTCGACTACACATTGCCCGTGACCCTCACTGCGCTCTGCAAGACGTGCAGCAAGCACCATCCCTAGGCACGATGATCCCCAGACTTGTCTGTAATGAAGCAAGTGTGGGATATGATGGGACGAGAAGTGACTCGTGGGACTCGTGAACCAACAACTCAACTACGGGAACGAATCAAGCAGGCTTGGCATAACATGTCCCTGGACATACCTGTGGGGTCGACTGGATGCTACAGTCAGCTGCTGCATTGTCGAACGTCAAGGCTACACAACGTACTAATATGGGTGTTTCAGCGTGGGTCGATACATGGTAACTCAGAAGGGCTTCTGATTTGCAAATGTAATCATTTCATGTGCTCCATACGCACTGTTGCAACAACAGATCTTGAGTGAATTTGAAACCCCTTAAGGGGCTCCGGAAAGGCTCAAAATCATGAAAAGTTCGATTTTTACTTTTTTGCGTTTTCTGAATCTGCAGACTATTACCTTTTAATAGATATATAATTTATTCAATTCCGAAGACTACAACTATTTTTAAATTTTTTTTTGAAATGTGTTCTACATGGGCGTGACCCACTGTGGCGCTGTTAAACTGCTGTCAAATGGTGTTATTATTAACGTCCGTGTTCATTAGGTACATTTTAGTGATGTGAGATAAAGTATGTGTTGTGGCTAACCTGTGATGGTTCAATATATATCGCTGGTGTGATTGTCGATTGTTTCATGTTTATTTACTCTGTCGTTATCTCGAAAATATTCGTAATAAATTCTGTTTCTTGAGTCTCTATTTTGTTGAAGTATAATGATGAGTAAAAGTAAAGTTATTAGAAATCCTCTGAAGGCTTTTAAGAAAAGGAGAAATGTTGGAAAGCCAAAGGTATTTAGAAATATGGGAATGAAGATAGGTTCTAACATGGTACGAGCGATGCTTGCTTTAGACAAGGAACGCCTTCGGGCTGCAGACAGGGCTGTAAAGAGTCTAGAAATACAAGCAAGAGTAAACAGGAGGAGGAACAAGAGGAAGCTGGAGGAGGAGTTTGCAGAGGATGAAGATAATCCATCCTATGGACCTGGAATGCACTAAAAAGTTAATCCAATCTTTGTCGCTCGATTCCCAAAACTTTTATTTTCTCATACTAATTACATGTTTTCTAAGGATCTTCCAAACATATTTGTTTCAAACTTTCAGTAAATGTTACACAGTACCTTCTGCATAATTTAACACAGCCTTTTTCCAAAAAACTGTATATTTTTGAATATATAAATAAAAAATTGCAAAAAAATGTTGTGAATTTTCATTACAATTGAAAAAAAATCATATTTAATAACTGAACTAAAATTTTGTAAAAGCCCTTTGTTAAGTTGTAGCCCATATTCCAATAAATAATCTGTAAAAAGTTCAACTTCCTACCTCAAATTCTTTGTGAGGAAAGATGTAATTTATAAGCGTTATTTTAACATTGCAAGTATAGGGCGTTCCGGAGCCCCTTAAAGGGTGTAATCATTTTTTTCTGGCATTTTATTTAGGACGGCGCCCAGCCAGTCTCTTCCAATTCGGATTGCTGGGCTACTGCATGCAGTTTTGACATAGTGCCCACCAGTTTCTACACTTTGCGGTTCCAGCAGCCGCCCAATGTGGAAGATACTCCACTACGAGCAACCAAAGATCGGGCAGGATTTCCTCCGACTTGGCCTCCTGTGGGACTGGTACTCCACGACTAGCCTTCTTGTGCAGAAATGGCAGTCAGAAAAAAAATTGCTCAGTAGTTGCCGTCATTATATGACCGAACGGATTTTGACTTTCCATCAATAAGCACCAGTGCTAAATGGACTTAGAATCTACTGTGACAACTGTAAAAGAGTTCATTCACTCCATTCATCGTGATTCCTCCTGTGGAGCTCACTATCTTTCATGTGTTTGTACATGGAGAGAGACTAAATAATCTTACTGTTTATTAGTCATTAAACAGTAGTGAAGTTTGTACTTGTGTGACTTAGTGAAGAGGGCAGTTGAGTTGTATCTGGCATTCTTAGAGTTGAATGAAAATAAACGTTAACTGCAAACGACCTGGAACAGTCTGTTACTGAGTGTGTGCTACCACGCAGGACGCATCAATCTGCTGAGTCTTTAATTTACATCTTGACCAATAGCGGTTGTACCACTGTCAGCTGGGGGATCGAAGATACCACTTCAGTAGCCATATGTGACTATCCATGCACGATAATGTTGGTTCAAATGGCTCTGAGCACAATGGAACTTAACTGCTAAGATCATGTCCCTTAGAACTTAGAACTACTTAAACCTAACTAACCTAAGGACATCACACACATCCATGCCCGAGGCAGGATTCGAACCTGCGACCGTAGCGGTCGTTCGGTTCCAGACCGTAGCGCCTAGAACCGCTCGGCCACCCTGACCGGCCACGATAATGTGCTTTGTCTTGCCCCTCGGAGAACTTTCGACCCAGTTACAGACCTCGTCGGACATCGGGAATAAACGTATTTACTCTGCAGGTCGTCGGTGTGGAAATGAATCGGACACTTGACACCTGCACCAACACGTGAGGTAAACAACCTTCGGTAGTCTAGCAGCACGAATCATGACCAACATGGCACCCAAGCTATCAAATTTGACCACTAGAGGTCGTTCACCCAGGGGGAAGGACTTGCCGATAGTTCCGCTGAATATACTGAAACTTTGTAATAAGACAGTTGTATAATTAGCTGGCATGGTGACATTGTATGAACCTTGAACATAGTTAAATGACAGTCATAATTAATTGCACCACTTTTGAATGTTAGTTCTGACGTATATGCACATCATTTTTTAATTTTTGTTTGATCTCATCTGACTGCAAAAGGAAATGTCAGTGAAAGAGTCTGCGATATCAGCATCTATACTTGAGCGATGAATCCGATTGTCTTTGTGTGCCGTCACCTCTGTTCTACATTTGAACATATAGTTTCTGCTGCATGCCAATAATGTGCTCTATTTTGCTATCACAAAGGGAGCGACACAGTAGATAACACACTGGACATGCATTCGGGCCGGCCGCGGTGGCCGAGCGGTTCTAGGCGCTCAGTCCGGAACCGCGCGACTGCTACGGTCGCAGGTTCGAATCCTGCCTCGGGCATGGATGTGTGTGATGTCCTTAGGTTAGTTAGGTTTAAGTAGTTCTAGGGGACTGATGACCACAGATGTAAAGTCCCATAGTGCTCAGAGCCATTTGAACCATTTTTTGAACATGCATTCGGGAGGACGACAGTTCAAATCCGTATCCGACCATCCAGATTTATTACAAAACAGATTCACATACTGCAACTATACACTGACAACAGATGTTTGTGTCAGACTGTGTACCAGACTGGGACTCGAACCCAGATTTTCTGCTTACAGTGAGCAGTCATCTTCACCACTTTGGCTACCAGAGTACACCTCCAGAACCAGGCCTAACTTCCATATGTCATATAATAACCACTCTTATGTTAGCACCGATCGTGATTACTGAACAGGGGGACAAATATTATATCGTTATTTTAGTCAGTTGGAGCATAGATACGTCATTGGCGGTTACAATATCTGTGTTTATATGGTGACTGTATCTTCGCAATACAGTGTCTTCAGACATAGATGCATTTGTGAAGGGACAGACACGGTCATTGGCGGTTAAAGTTGTGGTAAACATTTCGAAATAGAGTCGAATTCTGCGTCTGTGCATTGGTATCGGTTGTGACTACATGACAGAATGGAGGTTTAGAGGTTTGGATCGGACCTGGAGGCATGCTCGGATAGCAAAAGTTGTTAAGGGGAGTGGTTCATGAACACAAAGAGAAAGCTTGAGAAACTGATCAGTTTCCTACATAACGTAAATCAAAGAATAAGAGCTGTAATTCCATGCAATCCATCTTTTTGCAGATTTTTTGGGTACACTTTGATGTATGAAATATAGGCTTTGGCTCCACACTTTTTTATGAACTATCTTCTGTGTTACAAGTCAAATATAGTCAGTTATATATACATATATACATACATCATAGGTACACATATGTCGAAATAAAAACAAAGTTTGATTTCTTTTCTGGAAGTTCTTTAGACTGTTATCTTTAAAGCAGACTTTTAAAAAAACGCTACTCCCATAAATTATAGTTCCAAAAATATTTAATAATGATCATCAAAAATTTCATTACTTAACTCATTGCTTTCTTTAAAGAAATATTTAGTTTTCAAATTTAAGTCATATGAATAATCTACTCATAAGAATAGTCTACATAAGAATAGTCTACTATGACTTTTAAGTCATAAGAATAGTCTCTTTAGTTGGGTATGTTTTAAGACAATATACAAACTTCAAGACCTCTATCTTAAATAATGTTTAAGCAACGTGTATCATAACGTCAAAAAAGTGTACCTTCGGGAAATTCAGGTTAAAACTAGTTTTTCTGTCTAATCTGCATAAAACTACCGCGTCCCAGGTCGATAGTCATCTCATTTCTGGGGCTGTTCTTCCTGGTTATTCTTTCTCAGAGTCTTCTTCTTATTCTTGCTTTTTTATGGCCTCCACCACTGCTTTCTCTGCTTCGAAGAGACTCCTGTGGTCAGTGTCAATTAAAGCACTTTACATATTTAGTCCACCAACAATTGCATAATCTTAAACTGTGAGACAGTACCATCACCGTAACACAGGAGAGCATTCGGGACAGGCATTTTCAAAATATTTAGTACTACCAGATGCGATTTTTGGTATCCTTTCCCACATACAGCGGCAAAACAATAACTAAACTGTCTATATAAACAAAAGCGAAGCAGCCATGACGCTTTCATAGATTACAAAACATTAGCGAACAAGAAGTCATAAACAACAAACAAGCCGTTTGCGTGAGATGGAGGCATCGTCATGTGTGCAGCCACTTTTCAATTCCTCTTATTTTAGGGGTTTCCTTTGTACATTTTCCTCGAAGTAAAATTTTCGTTTTCCAGAAAATCACAGACAATTTTAAGACAAAAATTAAACAATCGATTTCTTGATGCTTCTTGATGCTTATTCACACACTAGTCTCCTTCATGTGTCGCAAACAGCTGATGTCAATGCATAGTCGCCGAATTTGAATCCATTTCGTAACGTTTACCACAACTTTAATCGTCAGCGACAGTGTCTGTTCCTTCAAACATGCATGCATGGCCGAAGGACATTGTGTTGTTAGGACACAGGCACTATATAAACACTGGATCCGGAGTTAGGTTCTCCTCGATTTCCGTAAATGCTTAAGGGAAATGCCCAGACGGTTCCTTTGATAGAGCAAGGTCCATTTCTTACCCCACCCTCGAACTTATGCTCCGTCACTAATGATCTTGATGACGGCAGGACATGAGTGTGTTGATCTTCAGCCGGCCGAAGTGGCCGTGCGGTTAAAGGCGCTGCAGTCTGGAACCGCGAGACCGCTACGGTCGCAGGTTCGAATCCTGCCTCGGGCATGGATGTTTGTGATGTCCTTAGGTTAGTTAGGTTTAACTAGTTCTAAGTTCTAGGGGACTAATGACCTCAGCAGTTGAGTCCCGTAGTGCTCAGAGCCATTTGAACCATTTTTTTTGTTGAGCTTTATGTGGTGGCGTTTTGTGGGGAAGCACAGTTATTCGTTTTCAGTTGTATATTATTATTTTGCACTTTGTTTGTTGGCACTAATTATTAACGTATATAACAAGAACCGAATGCGCTAGTTGTGTTAACCATGTCAGACATTTTGCCACATATATCTGTTTCATTATTTTTGTTGCAATACCCTCCTCTTTCTTGCACGCTAGATAATCTGTCCCAAATGTTTATTTTATCAGTGTTTCTGAGCAGATTACCACCTCACCAGACGTCGATACCTTCAATGCTACCGCCCGAACCCCACTGGGTTGTGGTGTGTGCACCTCCGTAATCACGTAAACAGCCCACAGAGGTTGGCAGCAACATTGCACGTGATTCTGAGAGAAGCGTAATAATCTTCTGCAAACGCTTTTTTCTTTACGGCATTCTTATAGTCAAACAGCCGTATCAAAGGCCGCACATAAGTTCAATGGCAAAGTGTAGATATTCATTTACATGCAAATAGTTGTAATCAACTGTGCATGAATAAACGTGTGAGGTGACATGAAGGGCTTATTTCAATAGTGGTACAAGTCCATTTTTGTTCATATTGAGATACAGAGTACTAAAGTTAAATGAGCGCTGAAAAATCTACAATTGAGATACCAGAAATATTCAAGCATATGGCTTCTTGCTAGAGATGAACCTTTCTTTCTGTTTGTTTGGCTCATTAATTTCAGAAGCGCTATAGACAGAAAAGTGAAGGTATTGGACTTGTACCACTGTTGCCGGCCGCTGGTGGCCGAGCGGTTCTGGCGCTACAGTCTGGAACCGCGCGACCGCTACGATCGCAGGTTCGAATCCTGCCTCTGGCATGGCTGTGTGTGTTGTCCTTAGATTATTTAGGTTTAAGTACTTCTAAGTTCTAGGGGACTTATGACCTCAGCAGTTGAGTCCCATAGTGCTCAGAGCCTTTTTGTACCACTATTGAAACTAGGTTCAAGCCGGCCAAAGTGGCCGAGCGGTTCTAGGCGCTTCAGTCTGGAACCGTGCGACGGCTACGGTCGCAGGTTCGAATCCTGCCTCGGGCATGAATGTGTGTCATGTCCTTAGGTTAGTTAGGTTTAAGTAGTTCTAAGTTCTAGGGAACTTATGACCTCAGCAGTTGAGTCCCTTAGTGCTCAGAGCCATTTTTTACCACTATTGAAACTAGGTTCAAGCCGGCCAAAGTGGCCGAGCGGTTCTAGGCGCTTCAGTTTGGAACCGCGCGACGGCTACGGTCGCAGGTTCGAATCCTGCCTCGGGCATGAATGTGTGTCATGTCCTTAGGTTAGTTAGGTTTAAGTAGTTCTAAGTTCTAGGGGACTTATGACCTCAGCAGTTGAGTCCCATAGTGCTCAGAGCCATTTTTTACCACTATTGAAACTAGGTTCAAGCCGGCCAAAGTGGCCGAGCGGTTCTAGGCGCTTCAGTCTGGAACCGTGCGACGGCTACGGTCGCAGGTTCGAATCCTGCCTCGGGCATGAATGTGTGTCATGTCCTTAGGTTAGTTAGGTTTAAGTAGTTCTAAGTTCTAGGGGACTTATGACCTCAGCAGTTGAGTCCCATAGTGCTCAGAGCCACTTTTTACCACTATTGAAACTAGGTTCAAGCCGGCCAAAGTGGCCGAGCGGTTCTGGGCGCTTCAGTCTGGAACCGCGCGACGGCTACGGTCGCAGGTTCGAATCCTGCCTCGGGCATGAATGTGTGTCATGTCCTTAGGTTGGTTGGGTTTAAGTAGGGCTAAGTTCTAGGGGACTTATGACCTCAGCAGTTGAGTCCCATAGTGCTCAGAGCCATTTTTTACCACTATTGAAACTAGGTTCAAGCCGGCCAAAGTGGCCGAGCGGTTCTAGGCGCTTCAGTCTGCAACCGCGCGACGGCTACGGTCGCAGGTTCGAATCCTGGGGACTGATGACCTCAGCTGTTAAGTCCCATAGTGCTCAGAGCCATTTGAACCATTTTGAACTAGAATCATGGCGGCCCAACAACTATTTTAACCTAGCTCTTCCGTATCGCAATCGGAGACCGTGGAATTGCGCCGCCAGCGCAACAAGTGCGCGCCACGTCACACACAGTGTTGTGGGCTATCTGGCGGTCTAGTTCTGAGTCAGGAGGAGAGCGCGCTCCAAAAATAAAAGGTCTGCAACCACACACGGCAGCGCAGGCGGCCAACCACCGCACCGTACAGCCTTGCGTGCCATTTCCAGTGCTGCGCCACTCTCTCCCGGCACTGGGACATAAATCTGCGCTCTGCTCGCTTCTTTCAGGGCCAGTGGCGATGGCCCGCCATATTCTCACGACCGAACGACATCAGATGTTCAAAAGTGAAACTTCCCAGGAGATTAATGCTGTGCCACAAGATACAATTTTCAACAACAGATGGCGCTGCGGTCTGGGAAACTCTATAGTACGATATTTTCCACCATGCGTAGCAATAATATGGCGTAGTCTCTGAATGAAATTACCCGAAACCTGTGACAACGTGTCTGGCGGAATGGCTTCACATCCAGATGAGACGTACTGCTTCAGCTGTTCAATTGTTTCTGGATTCTGGCGGTACACCTGGTCTTTCAAGTGTCCCCACAGAAAGAAGTCACAGGGGTTCATGTCTGGCGAATGGGGAGGCCAATCCACGCCGCCTCCTGTATGTTTCGGATAGCCCAAAGCAATCACACGATCATCGAAATATTCATTCAGGAAATTAAAGACGTCGGCCGTGCGATGTGGCCGGGCACCATCTTGCATAAACCACGAGGTGTTCGCAGTGTCGTCTAAGGCAGTTTGTACCGCCACAAATTCATGAAGAATGTCCAGATAGCGTGATGCAGTAATCGTTTCGGATCTGAAAAATGGGCCAATGATTCCTTTGGAAGAAATGGCGGCCCAGACCAGTACTTTTTGAGGATGCAGGGACGATGGGACTGCAACATGGGGCTTTTCGGTTCCCCATATGCGCCAGTTCTGTTTATTGACGAAGCCGTCCAGGTAAAAATAAGCTTCGTCAGTAAACCAAATGCTGCCCACATGCATATCGCCGTCATCAATCCTGTGTACTATATCGTTAGCGAATGTCTCTCGTGCAGCAATGGTAGCGGCGCTGAGGGGTTGCCGCATTTGAATTTTGTATGGATAGAGGTGTAAACTCTGGCGCATGAGACGATACGTGGACGTTGGCGTCATTTGGACCGCAGCTGCAACACGGCGAACGGAAACTCGAGGCCGCTGTTGGATCACCTGCTGCACTAGCTGCCCGCATCTCGTGGTCGTGCGGTAGCGTTCTCGCTTCCCACGCCCGGGTTCCCGGGTTCGATTCCCGGCGGGGTCAGGGATTTTCTCTGCCTCGTGATGGCTGGGTGTTGTGTGCTGTCCTTAGGTTAGTTAGGTTTAAGTAGTTCTAAGTTCTAGGGGACTTATGACCACAGCAGTTGAGTCCCATAGTGCTCAGAGCCATTTGAGCTGCACTAGCTGCGCGTTGCCCTCTGTGGTTGCCGTATGCGGTCGCCCTACCTTTCCAGCACGTTCATCCGTCACGTTCCCAGTCCGTTGAAATTTTTCAAACAGATCCTTTATTGTATCGCTTTTCGGTCCTTTGGTTACATTAAACCTCCGTTGAAAACTTCGTCTTGTTGCAACAACACTGTTCTAGGTGGTGGAATTCCAACACCAGAAAAATCCTCTGTTCTAAGGAATAAACCATGTTGTCTACAGCACACTTGCACGTTGTGAACAGCACACGCTTACAGCAGAAAGACGACGTACAGAATGGCGCACCCACAGACTGCGTTGTCTTCTATATCTTTCACATCACTTGCAGCGCCATCTGTTGTTGAAAATTGTAACTACTGTAATTTCGAAAGTTTGTCCGCCTGAAAATGTACTGTTGTCCCAAGCATATTGCAACAAACGGTGTATTTCTATCGCTGCTCGTTTAGTTTTTATTGCCGTTTCAAATATACCGGTCATTTTTGAAACACCCTGTAGAAGCTAGTGTGCACTAGAAAACAGATCAAGAACGAATTAACCAAAAGATGCCGTACTGTGCACGCAGACTTTCCTAAGATCCAGAAGGTAACAGGTCTGGTTAATACATGCACTTAGCAACAAGAAAATGGTGGCCCAAATATAGTAAGACGAAGAAACAGAGTTCGTGCGGCTGCACTCCCGAAATTTAATGGACTGGGTCCCTCAGACAATGAACTGCTAGTATCGCCGGTGCTTCATAGTGCGGCTATTCACTAGGGTGGTCACATCTTACGTGAAGTATAACCGATAATAATTGTTCGTCGACATCGAAATCCATATCATGGAAAACTACTGTGAAATGCAAAGCAGAGAGCACTTCCCATTGTACCATGTATTGTGGTTATTTTCCGCCCCATCCGACTCTGGAGTACAGGAATAATGTGTAATCTAACCTAATGCATTCCTGAAGTCTTCACTTAATATTACTTCTAGAAACTTTTTAAGTGAGCATCTGCCTTCGTACATCTGGCTACTCCTGTTTTTTTTTTTTTTTAACATTTCTGTGATTCCGACCTATGACTCAAAGAGGACTGTGATCATTGTTGCTAATCATCTTTCTATACGTTCAGCATTCCCTGTAAGTGTTTTTTGGTACTGGTCCCATATGGTTTTTTGTTGTTGTTTTAGGATTTTACGTAGCTTCTGGCTATCTCCTTGTAGCTGAAGCTGAGTCAAGACATTTCATGAGATCTGTCACCCAACGCAACATATGATGAACAGTATGTGATCAAAAGTATCCGGACACCTGGCTGAAAATTACTTATAAGCTCGTGGCGCCCTCCATCGGTAATGCTCGAATTCAATACGGTGTTCGCCCACCCTTAGCCTTGATGACAGCTTCCACTCTTTCAGGAATACGTTCAATCACGTGCTGGAAGGTTTCCTGGGGGAATGGCAGCCTATTCTTCACGGAGTGCTGCACTGAGCAGATGTATCGATGTCGGTCGGTGAGGCCTGGCACGAAATCGGCATTCCAAAACATCCCAAAGGTGTTCTATAGAATTCAGGCGAGGACTCTGTGCAGGACAGTCCATTACAGGGATGTTATTGTCGTGTAAACACTCCGCCAGAGACCGTGCATTATGAACAGGTGCTCGATCGTGTTGATAGATGCAATCGCCATCCCACAATTGCTCTTCAACAGTGGGAAGCAAGAAGGTGCTTAAAACATCAATGTAGGCCTGTAATGTGATAGTGCCACGCCAAACAGCAAAGTGTGCAAGCCCCCTCCATGAAAAACAAGGCAACACCATAACACCACCGCCTCCGAATTTTACTGTTTACACACGCTAGGAGATGAAGTTCACCGGGCACTCGCCTTACCCACACCGTGCCATCGGATCGCCACACTATGTACCGTGATTCGTCATCCTACACAACGTTCTTCCACTGTTCAAAAGCCGGCCGCAGTGGCCGAGCGGTTCTAGGCGCTACAGTCTGGAACCGAGCGACCGCTACGGTCGCAGGTTCGAATCCTGCCTCGGGCATGGATGTGTGTGATGTCCTTAGGTTAGTTAGGTTTAAGTAGTTCTAAGTTCTAGGGGACTGATGACCATAGCTGTTAAGTCCCATAGTGTTCAGAGCCATTTGAACCACTATCACATCGGAAACAATGGTCTTAGGGACGTTTAGTAGTGTGGAAATCTCGCGTACATACGTATGACACAAGTGACACCCAATCACCTGACCACGTTTGCAGTCGGTGAGTTCCGCGGAGCGCCCCATTCTGCTCTCTCATGATGTCTAATGGCTACTGAGGTCACTGATATGGAGTACCTGGCAGTAGGTGGCAGCACAATGGACCTAATATTAAAAATGTATGTTTTTGGGAGTGTCCGGATACTTTTGATCACATAGTGCATTTACCTTTATCTTTCAATCCGGTCGCCGCAGTTGATTCTCTTGAAGTAGAGGTACAGCTAATCAGTGCCTCTGAAATCCTGTGTGTAGCCTAGGAAAGGCTTGACAGCTTCTCGTTCTGCAGCTGCTGTTGGAGCGAAAGAAGATAACTTCTACTCGTGTCACAAAAAAAAAAGGGGGACAACCTCCCGTTTACAAACATATATTTTCTTGACAGGGTGTATAGATCATTAGTGTGACTCATGAATTTGAGTGGAATACGACTTTTATACAACATGCACCTCGAAGGCATAACAAGACAAACCAGATTACAATATATTTTATTTGTTTTCATTCTTGGAGAGTGTCCTTGCTCTTTGACGGTCAAGCCACCGCCAAGCCGCGATGCCAAAACGTTAAAGGCTCCGCCCACAGCAGGCGAAGCCGTTTATTTGTTTCCACATCTTGCCGTTTTCTCGTATTCCACAGCTGCTGTTTAATTTCTGGACATACGAAAACAAATAACCGCGCACAGCATATACTCCACGAATTACTCCCCACTTAATGTTGTTCTGTCACAATCATCTTTCCTTATACATCACAAATAGTTCAAATGGCTCTGAGTACTATGGGACTTAACATCTGAGATTATCAGTCCCCTACACTATCTGATCGAAAGCATGAGAACACCTCCATGGAATGCGACGTTGACCACTAGGTGTCATTTGAGGCCGACGTGCCGTATAAAGGAGGCGGGGAGTATAAACACTTGCGCCGGCCCGCCCCCTCCTCAGAGGAACCACCAGCGCCACTGAAGGCCGCTCCAACGTGTTCAAAATGGCTCTGAGCACTATGGGACTTAACTGCTGTGGTCATCAGTCCCCTAGAACTTAGAACTAATTAAACCTACCTAACCTAAGGACATCACACACCCCCATGCCCGAGGCAGGGTTCGAACCTGCGAGCGTAGTGGTCGCGTGGTTCCAGACTGAAGCGCCTAGAACAGCTCGGCCACCCCAACCGGCATACTTCACAAGGAGCGTGTAACGCCGTTTGCCTAAACGGCATATAACACTTCACAACTTCACAAACGCCTCAGCAATACTGAAGGACGCAATCTCCTACATAGACTGAGTGGAATTTCGCCGTGTCTTAGACGCCTATCAGTAGTTAGTGCCTTCAGTAGTTAGAATCTTTCATTTAGCTGGCAGTATTAGCGGTCGCTGTATTGCAGTACTTCGAATAACGAAGATTTTTGTGAGGTAATTGATTCATGAAAGGTATAGGTTATTGTTAGTCAGGGCCATTCTTTCGTAGGGATTATTGAAAGGCAGACTGCGTTGCGTTAAAAAAACAAAAAAAAATTGTGTGTCAGTTTAGTGATGATCGGAATAAGTAAAGAGAGAAATGTCTAAGTACGTTCAGTTTTGCTCAGCTGTTAGAAAATCAAATCAAATAACGTAAGAGGTTTACCAGCACAGTCATTTATAATTTTTCTAAGGGGACATTACAAATGTTATACAAAGAACAGAAAGTAACTGCAAAACTAGATGTGACTGAAGAGAAATTTTGATGCTCGTACAATGGAAAGCTTTGGTACGACTATTAGAATTGCGAGGGAGAGCTATAGACACATTAAGCTCACGGATTAGTCAACATCTCTCTTTAGTAGGTTATGGACGTGGTTAAAGCCTTAAAAAAACAGAACAGAAAAGCAGCAGGAATGGACGGGACTGATCCTCAGAGCTGGAAATACGCATTATCTTCGGGGACTTGTTCAGTTATGTCCGATTGTAGGGCCTCGGAAAATTCTGCAAATGTTGAAGGCTTTAGCATCATATATTTCTTAAGGATTGCAATGAGATTGCTATAAGGGTGTGAAACCTCGGCAAATAATAAAATAATCTTACATTCAGTCTCTTCTACCGTCTAAAACTGGAACATTAAGATGTTATTGTCTCTCATGAACTTATGTCAAGATCAGAGCGTGACATCTTAGTCACTGATCACTAATATTTGGTATCAGGTCATTCTTACTTACTTAATGATACTGATTTTGGTTTATTGGAGAAAGCCAATGGGAAAATTTCGCACATTTACACACAAAATTATTGGATGGATATCGTTAGAAAAGCATTAAAAACGGCCGCCAGCTATGAAGTGACTGAAATGCAATTCTCAGACTTCCTGTTCTTCCAGAAACTTGGGAAAATCAGCACAAAGAAAAGATGTTTGTGGCATTTACAGACCGCCTATGAGATGGTTACATTCTGAAATACACTCTCCTTTTATGCTCATGTTTAAAGAGACTATGAAACATGATGTGCATTTCGGGCAAATTGACTTAAGAAAGAAGCCTGGGTCTCTTTACAACAAGTGTTGATCAGTAACAAAGGGGAAGAAAATGACATGGAGGATTTACTGCTATACATTCCACCTGCGAATCAGTTTTCTCAAGAAGCTACAGAGTCACTCTGCCTCAAAGGCTTCCTCGTTTGTATAAGAGCAAGCAGACGAAAGTGAATACATTTTCCAGAATGAGATTTTCACTCTGCAGCGGAGTGTGCGCTGATATGAAACTTCCTGGCAGATTAAAACTGTGTGCCCGACCGAGACTCGAACTCGGGACCTTTGCCTTTCGCGGGCAAGTGCTCTACCATCTGAGCTACCGAAGCACGACTCAGGGCCGGTCCTCACAGCTTTACTTCTGCCAGTACCTCGTCTCCTACCTTCCAAACTTTACAGAAGCTCTCCTGCGAACCTTGCAGAACTAGCACTCCTTCGCAGGAGAGCTTCTGTAAAGTTTGGAAGGTAGGAGACTAGATGCTGGCAGAAGTAAAGCTGTGAGGACCAGCCGTGAGTCGTGCTTCGGTAGCTCAGATGGCAGATCACTTGCCCGCGAAAGGCAAAGGTCCCGATTTCGAGTCTCGGTCGGGAACACAGTTTTAATCTGCCAGGAAGTTTGAATGCATTTTCTTTAAATCTGAATGGCATAACTCCCTGTTTGGAAACATTTGTTACAAGGAGGTACAAGAAATAAAAATATCATTGTGTAGTGAACAAATGCATTCTCTTTACTATTTCCTTAATGAAACGTGGAGACTAGTGTGGAGGCATAGATACAACACATTCAGTACGCAAAAGAATTAAGTCCAAATTGTTTATATTTCTGTTCTATGCTGCACGTAATAGTAGTTAAATTTATCCTTCTTCATTATGAGAATACATTACACAAAAATATTCTGTCATTCAATCATTCTAAAATGGCGTAAGCTTTTTTATCTTCGTAATTAATCAGCAAAAACTTTATATATATTTTTCTCAAAACTTCCTCATTGTGATTTGATTCGCTTGTGCACTGAACTCTCCATTTACCCAAGATGTGTGGGCAGGGTATCAGGATGCATTATGACGTTGAGATTAGATCGTTATCTGTCCGATAAGGTATCATTCCTGCCTACTGGAGAGCTGCAGCAAAGCAGTCTTCAGACTGAAGACTGCTACAAATAACAAGCAACACCGCAAAATGATTCACTTATGGGTTAGCAGTTTCTTTCGGTGACCATTTCACTTCTGCTTCCAACATCTCACTTAGTGATAATAAGAATAAGAGGGATTACAGTGTGTGCAGAGGCACCCAGACTGTCATTTTGCTATGGACAATACACGAATGAACAGGACAGAAAATCAACAATATTGGTTCGAAGTGCCCTTCGCAGCGCACTGTCGAGCTCCTCGCGGAACATATATGTAGATATAGAGTTTGGTAATTTTAATGATTGAACTTTCCTCCCTTTCCATTCCCCCCGTCCTATCATCGCCCACTCCTTATGTACACTACTGGCCATTAAAATTGCTACACTACGAAGATGACGTGCTACAGACGCGGAATTTAACCGACAGGAAGGAAATGCTTTGATATGGAAATTATTAGCTTTTCAGAGCATTACAAGGTTGGCGCCGGTGGCGACACCTACAACATGCTGACATGAGGAAAGTTTCCAACCGATTTCTCATACACAAACAGCAGCTGACCGGCGTTGCCTGGTGAAACGTTGTTGTGATGCATTGTGTAAGGAGGAGAAATGCGTACCATCACGTTTCCGACTTTCATAAAGGTCGGATTGTAGCCTATCGCGATTGCGGTTTATCGTATCGCGAAATGCTGCTCGCGTTGGTCGAGATGCAATGGCTTTTAGCAGAATATGGGATCGGTGGGTTCAGGAGGGTAATATGGAACGCCGTGCTGGATCCCAACGGCCTCGTATCACTAGCAGTCGAGATGACAGGCGTCTTATCAGCATGGCTGTAACGGATCATGCAGCCACGTATCGGTCCCTGCGTCAGCAGATGGGGACGTTTGCAAGACAACAACCATCTGCACGAACAGTTCGACGACGTTTGCAGCAGCATGGATTATCAGCTCGGAGACCATGGCTGCGGTTAACCTTGACGCTGCATCAATGGTGTACTCAAAGACGAACCTGGCTGCACGAATGGCAAAAGGCATTTTTTCGGATGATTCCAGGTTCTGTTTACAGCATCATGATGGTCGCATCCGCGTTTGACAACATCGCGGTGAACACACATTGGAAGCGTGTATTCATCATCGCCATACTGGCGTATCACCCGGCGTGATGGTATGGGGTGCCATTGGTTACTCGTCTCAGTCACCTCTTGTTCGCATTGACGGCACTTTCAACAGTGGGCGTTACATTTCAGATGTGTTACGACCCGTGGCTCTACCCCTCATTCGATCCCTGCGAAACACTACATTTCAGCAGGATAATGCACGACCGAATGTTGGAGGTCCTGTACGGGACTTTCTGCATACAGAAAACGTTCTACTGCTGCCCTGGCCAGAACATTCTCCAGATCTCCCACCAACTGAGAACGTCTTGGTCAATGGTGGCCGAGCAACTGGCTCGTCACAATGCGACAGTCACTACTCTTGATGAATTGTGGTATCGTGTTGAAGCTGCATGGGCAGCTGTACCTGTACACGAGATCCAAGCTCTGTTTGACTCAATGCCCAGGCGTATCGAGGCCGTTATTACGGCCAGAGGTGGTTGTTCTGGGTACTGATTTCTCAGGATCTATGCACCCAAATTGCGTGAAAATGTAATCATGTCAGTTCCAGTATAATATATTTGTCCAATGAATACCCGTCTATCATCTGCATTTCTTCTTGGTGTAGCAATTTTAGTGGCCAGTAGTGTATATAATGCGCTTGCAGGGACCTCAAAGATACACACATGCTGCAAATAATCTTCTCAGACTGCGCCCCGTGAAAGGCGGGGAAAGAGCTCTGGCCTGTACTGTAGGCTGGGCAGCGCACCTAGCGATGACCTGAAGAGCAGGTGGGCGCTTGCGCACTCTAGCGTTCTCTCGTGGGCGGCGGCTGACCCCAGGGCTCTAGGCCGGTGCCGCCGCTTTCTCACACACACAACACACACACACGTACACACACAGCTGTCGCAGCCACACCAGCTGACCTCTGCGAGCGCGTTAATCAGCCGCGGGACTGGATGGCTGGATGCGGTGAAACGCCGGCAGCCCGGAGACAGGCGCAGTCGCAGCCGAGGGAAGAGCCACGCCCAACTTTCGCCCACGCGCTCCGAAAGAGCGCGAATGGACCGGCATCTCCTGTGCGGGTGTTCCCACCGTCTGTTCGCAGCCAGCATGAAAACGCCTAAATTCATATTCCGTACCTTCAGTTTTTCACTCTCTCTTCGAAGTATAAATATTTAATATTCAGGAAAAAAAAAAACAGAACACCTTGAAAGACTGGAGATAGGAAGTTCATATTCGCAAGACATGTACATTAGTAGGTTCTGCAGAAACGATTAGCATTTTAGTCGCCTCGGATCAGCATGTGTCCTGTTGCCTAGTAGGCACAGGCTGAACCATGGGCCCTAGTAGCTTGTTGAGGGCGTGATGGAATCGACGCGCATAAGGCGCGAATGGCGTCCTGTGGTTTATTCACCTGGCTCCGAAGTTCATTTATGGTGGTTGGCACTGGGTCAGCTTTGCATCCGTTGTTTTACCATTGTTGTTGTTGTTGTGGTCTTCAGTCCAGAGACTGCTTTGATGCAGCTCCCCATGCTACTCTATCCTGTGCAAGGTTCTTCATCTCCCAGTACCTGCTGCAACCTACATCCTTCTAAGTCTGTTTAGTGTATTCATCTCTTGCTCTCCACGCTGCCCTCCAATACTAAATTGGTGATGCCTTGATGCCTCAGAATGTGCCCTACCAACCCATCTCTTCTTCTAGTCAAGCTGTGCCACAAACTCCTCTTCTCCCCAGTTCTATTCAATACCTCCTCATCAGTTATATGATCTACCAATCTAATCTTCAGCATTCTTCTGCAGTTCCACATTTCGAAAGCTTCTATTCTCTTCTTGTCCAAACTATTTATCGTCCATGTTTCACTTCCATACATGGCTACACTCCATACAAACACTTTCAGAAACGACTTCCTGACACTTAAATCTATGTTCGATGTTAACAAATTTCTCTTCTTCAGAAAACGCTTTCCATGCCATTGCCAGTCTACTCTCTACTTCGACCATCATCAGCTATTTTGCTAGTGCTCACAAGGGAACCTTCCCATCGCACCCCCCTCAGATTTAGTTATAAGTTGGCACAGCCTTGAGAAACTGAACACAGATCAATTGAGAAAACAGGAAGAAGTTGTGTGGAACTGTGAAAAAATAAGCAAAATATACAAACTGAGTAGTTCATGGGAAGATATGCAATATGAAGGACACTGTGAACGAAGGAGCGCCGTGGTCTCGTGGTAACGTGAGCAGCTGCGGAACGAAAGGTCCTTGGTTCAAATCTCCCATCGAGTGAAAAGTCTAATTTTTTATTTTCAGTTTATGTGACAAACTCTTATGTTTTCATCACTTTTTTGGGAATGATTATCACATCCACAAGAAAACCTAAATCGGGCAAGGTAGAAGAATCTTTTTCCCATTCGCCAAGTGTACAAGTTAGGTGGGTCGACAACATATTCCTGTCATGTGACGCACATGCCGTCACCAGTGTCGTATATAATATATCAGACGCGTTTTCCTGTGGAGGAATCGGTTGACCTATGACCTTGCGATCAAATGTTTTCGGTTCCCATTGGAGAGGCACGTCCTTTCGTCTACTAATCGTACGGTTTTGCGGTGCGGTCGCAAAACACAGACACTAAACTTATTACAGTGAACAGAGACGTCAATGAACGAACGGACAGATAGTAACTATGCAAAAATAAAGAAAGTAAAATTTTCACTCGAGGGAAGACTTGAACCAAGGACCTCTCGTTCTACAGCTGCTCACGCTACCACGGGACCACGGCGCTCCTGAGCTCACGTTGTCCATGATGTTGCCTACGTGTTCCATAGACTACTCAGTTTGTATATTTTGCTTATTTTTTCACAGTTCCACACAACTTCTTCCTGTCTTCTCAATTGATCTGTGTTCAGTTTATCAAGGTCTATCCACTGTGCCAACTTATAACTAAATCTGAGGGGGGTGCGATGGGGAGGTTCCCTTGTCAGAGCCATTTGATCCTTTTGAACCAAGTTATTTTGCTCCCCAAATAGCAAAGCTCATTTACTACTTTAAGTGTCTCATTTCTTAATCTAATTCCCTCAGCATCACCCGATTTAATTCGACTACATACCATTATCCTCGTTTTGCTTTTGTTGATGTTCATCTTATATTCTCCTTTCGAGACACTGTCCATTCTGTTCGACTGCTCTTCCAGGTCCTTTGCTGTCTCTGACAGAATGACAATGTTACCGGCGAACCACAAAGTTTTTATTTCTTCTCCATGGATTTTAATACCTTCTCCGATTTTTTCTTTTGTTTCCTTTACTGCTTGCTCAATATACAGACCGAACAACATCAGGGAGAGGCAACAACCCTGTCTCACTCCCTTCCCAACCACTACTTCCCTTTCATGTCCCTCGACTCTTATAACTGCCAACTGGTTTCTGTACAAATTGTAAATAGCCTTTCGCTCCCTGTATTTTACCCCTGCTATCTTCAGAATTTGAAAGAGAGTATTCCAGTCGACATTGTCAAAAGCTTTCTATAAGTTTACAACTGCTAGAAACGTAGGTTCGCCTTTCCTTAATCTTTCTTCTAAGATAAGTCGTCGGGTCAGTATTGCCTCACGTGTTCCAACATTTCTACGGAATCCAGCCCGAGGTCGGCTTCTACCAGTTTTTCCATTCATCTGTAAAGAATTCGTGTTAGTATTTTGCAGCCGTGGCTTATTAAATTTATAGTTCGGTAATTTTCACATGTGTCAACAACTGCTTTCTTTGGAATTGGAATTATTATATTCTTCTTGAAGTCTGAGGGTATTTCGCCTGTCTCATACATCTTGCTCACTAGATGGTAGAGTTTTACTAGGCCTGGTTCTCCCAAGGCTGTCAGTAGTTCTAGTGGAATGTTGTTCTTTCAACCTATCTGACACATTATGGATTGACGACAAGTCTGGTGAGCCAGGGCAAAAAGGCTGACACCCTGTGACAGCAAGAAGGCACCTGCTCGTGCATTGTCCTGCTGAAAAATGGCGTCTACGGTGTGGCTACGGGTCGCAGGATGCCATTCACGTAGGTCACACAGGTCACAGTGCCATGGACACACACCAACTGTCATTTGTGGTTGTACCCAATAGCACCACACATTCCGTAAGGCCTTGAGCTGGAGCTGTATGTCTCGCGCGAATGTTGTCACTGTGATGCTGCTCCCCCTGCCCGCGGCGAACCAAAATGCGGCTTTCATTTCCAAAGAAACACTATTTGGTTTCGTCCGAGAACACTATCTGATGCCATTCCTGGCCCCCAGTAACGGCTTTCCACACACCATTGCCGTCTAGCACGTTTCTGCACATTCGCCAAAGAGGTGGAGAAGTGGACGACGCGCACGTAGCCGTAATAAACGGCGATGGACTGTCTCGCCTGATAATATACGATATGTCACCCTGTTCCACTGTTCCGCCAGAGCCGAGCAGAACACATATGTCCTACAATGTTGAACCGTGGTAAAAATTGCTGTTTTGAAGAGCGCGCCGCATAGCGTAGTATGAAGCAGTCGCCCTCCGTTTCTGGCGGTGGCGTCGCTGTGGCAATCGCAGCTTTGGTGTTTCCCTCTGCCGACCGGAGTGGCCGAGCGGCTCTAAGCGCTACAGTCTGGAGCCGCGTGACCGCCAGTAAGAGAACTCAGGGTATGGTCGCCCGGTCGGGGCTTACAAGGGAACCTCCCCATCGCACCCCTTTCAGGTTTAGTTCTAAGTTGGTACAGTGGATAGGCCTTGAAAAACTGAACACAGATCCATCGAGAAAACCGGAAGAAGTTTTGTGGAACTATGAAAAAATAAGCAAAATATACAAACTGAGTAGTCCATGCGCAACAGAAGCAACATTAAGGGGCAGGTGAGCTGAGGAGCGCAGTGGTCCCGTGGTTAGCGTGAGCAGCAGAGGAACGAGAAGTCCTTGGTTCAAGTCTCCCTTCGAGTGAAAAGTTTACTTTCTTTATTTTCGCAAAGTTATTATCTGTCCGTTCGTTCATTGACGTCTCTGTTCACTGTAATAAGTTTAGTGTCTGTATTTTGCGACCGCACCGCAAAACCGTGCGATTAGTAGACGAAAGGACGTGCCTCTCCAATGGCAACCGAAAACATTTGATCGCAAGGTCACAGGTCAACCGATTCCTCCACAGGAAAACACGTCTGATATATTCGATACGACACTGGTGACGGCATGTGCGTCACAGGAATATGTTGTCGACCCACCTAACTTGTACACTTGGCGAATGGGTAAAAAGGTTCTTCTACCTTGCCCGATTTAGGTTTTCTTTTGGATGTGATAATCACTCCTAAAAAAGTGATCGCATCGGACGGACGAACGGGCAGATAATAATTGTCTGAAAATAAAAAATAAAAATTTTCTCTGGGGGCAAGTACTTGAACCGAAGACCTCTCGTTTCGCAGCTGCTCACGCTAACCACGGGACCACGGCGCTCCGCAGCCAATGTTTTCTTGATGTTGCCTATGTTACGCATCGACTACTCAGTTTGTATATTTTACATATTTTTTTCATACTTCCACCCAACTTCTCCCTGTTTTCTCGATAAACCTGTGTTTTTCAAGGCCTATCCAGTGAGCCAACTTATAACTAAATCTGAGGGGGGTGCGATGGGGAGGTTCCCTTGTTAGTTCCCGGATCTGAGTCTGCGCGTAGGCCTCCGGCCTGCTCGAGTTTGCTTAGGCAATGGTCATTGGCAGTTGGATCGATCGGTTCGTCGGTCTCGCACTGAGACACAACATGATTGTCCGTCTTGAGCGTCGGCGCATGTGAGGTCGCCACGTGTGCAGTGGGCCGCGGCGTATAGCGAGGGGTAGTGGCTTCGCGGTCGATACGAGAGTAACAGAAGTCAACCCACGACATCAGTCTGGCCGGTGCGAGCTGCGACACCGTGAGACGGGAGATCGGCGCGCCTTCCTGAATCCGTTGAAGCGGCTGGCAGCGGACGGTTCAGGAGAGCGATTTGGGGGTGCTGCGCCAGGTATTCTAGAGAAATCGCAGTTTATTAGAAGTTAAGTGATCGGTTATACGTTGTTTGATTTACTCATGTTAAATTCTACTTGTTTTCTTGGTGAGGTCACCAGCCATTTTGCTTTGGGGTCGTCCCACCATTCGTCTCCGTTTGCCCACCCGCGGGAAGGTGGTTGTTTATAAATTGGGTGGTCCGTTTTTACCTTGTGGAGTAGGGGCGGGTTAGAGCAACCTGCGGCTCGGGTTGTTCGGTAATCTCCCTATCAATCTACCGTACGTTAGTAGCTGCCTCTGTCATGTTTGTCAGATTTGGTGTGTTAACGAATTTATTGCTTAGAGTGTAACGGCCTAATACCTGAAATATGTTTTGATGTTTGGAAGCTTTGATATTATTGCCTATCATCTTGAGAGGCGGTATCTGTGTAGTGTAGAGTATCTTATCTATTGTTTGGCCAACCTTGTAGAATTTTATATAAGATTTCATTTCATGGGCTTTTATTTAAATGATCATTTTAGTATATAAAGTTGCCACCCTTTCACCGTAAGAGTTTTCTTAGGAGTTAAAATCAAGTTGCACCTTCGGTGGCAAGGTAAATATTTTAATTGTTAGTGTTTTGTACCATTTACATCCCTCCTACGGGGGAGGGGGGGTGCATAGTTTGTGTGTTTGTGTAAATTGTTAAAACTCTTAGTTTAAAGTTATCTGGTGTGTTGCAGATTTGCACTAGTGTAGTCTTTCAGAGGCTGTTGTGAGCGGTCGTAACTACGGCCGTGTCAAAAGGGAGCGGCTAGGTTCTCTGCCTGAAAGCTCATACAGTCAAACTTGTTTCTTTTTGCCTCTGAATAAATTGTAACTTTGATATTTAGAGGGTGCTTTCTGATTATAATTTTAAATCTGTTTTTTTTTAATTCTTTTAGGCACTATTAAAGTGAATAAAATGTTTCATTTTTTAAAAGGAATTTGGTTATGATTTCATCAGTCACTCCCTGGCAACTACTTCCATGCTTACATAGTGTGATTAAATGTGTTAAGGTTCTTGATGAATGGCTAGTAAATAAAATAAATTCTTAAGAATATTCTTTGAAAATAAATCACGGTTCAAATGTCATTGGGATGACGTGTCGATCTTCTTGGGGGGTGATGTGGGTGGTGCAACGTGACCCATTCTGCACACACCTGTTGTACTGACGAAACACTTCGTGCCACACGCGCAGCAATTTCCCGGATGGATGCAGCTCGTTCTCTCATACCAATAATGCGCCCTCTTTCAAACTCACTGATTTTAAGGTACGCTTCGCGCATATGTCTGCGAGGCATACTGCACGTCTGTTCAAGTCACGCTGATCCATTAGCTTCAGTTTATAGAGACAACGAGAGCTGTAGGCACGTTTTAATGTTACTTGGTGTTGCGCCTTGTTATGGATGTTGACCGTCAACCCGCGGGGCGACATGTTTCAAATGCTAATCATTTCTGCAAAACATGCTAATGTACATGCACTGTGAATATGAACGTCCTATCACTAATTGTTCAAGGTGTTCTGTTTTTTCTGAACATGAGTGTACAAAGTAGACTCTCAAGTCCGGCGTCTACTTCCCTTAATACTTCCAAACTTATACGCCGTGGTCGGTAAAAGGCCAACTACGTTGTACCGCTACGTGGATGATATTTTTGTACTATGGATACACAGTGAGGAGGAGCTGGATGTCTTCTTGGTACATCTCGATAATATCAAACCAAAAATCCAGGTTACGACGGAGAAAGACAACAATGGCTAATTAATTTTGTGACTGTTGGGGAGACAGTTCTGCTTGGAGGATAGTGTAGCTAGGAACACATGATCGTGGTCGATTTTAGAATCACATGAAGCAACGCGCACGAAAGGCCGCCATAAGTAGTTGGGAGATATGAATTGGCTGCGCAGTGATTGTAAATATTACGAGGTCTACACATTTAACTACCGTACAATATATAAAAGCTATCTGGAGGGTATTGTTAATTCTTCAGTGATGGTGAGTAAAATTATACATATTTTTTAAGATAGTTACAAAGCGTGTCGACGGTTAAGTCATACTTTCTCTAGTACCCTCAAACGGAAAGTCTCTTCTGCCATCGAATACGTGATATTTGCAAATGAACTGAGTTTCTCCAACGTCATAACAATTTCCCTGTCTTGAAAATGACAACTTGTGTTAGTTTCCAAAAGCTCCTGTTTCAAAATGTTTTTAACTTCTAAGTCGTTTTTGATAATAGGTCTTCTTAAGTTGATTTCATTCAGTTATTGTTATTGTGTTGTAGGGTAATAATTCAACATATAGACTGTTAAATACAGCACTGACAAGATTTTCTTGATTGCAATACTTTTCCAGAATAAATATTGTAATTTCAGAAAAAGACTGCAGCACACATGAAGTGGAAGCCGTCATTTCAAAGTGGAATAAGAAAATGTCTTAAACTTCTATTTCAGGGCTACGGAGAGGTGAGAACCAATCCTCTATCTGCGACCAAATGAGTGGACGGGACTTCGGGCCATAAAGCGTGCAAGAAAGCAACACACACTGATAGATACCTCCATAAACAATTCAACCCTCATCCTTGCCATCTTGTTTATTTGCAAGACGCGCTGAATCTCTTACGGTCGGCTTTCAAGCAGAGTTGTTAGTCTTGTAAGGAGGTGGATGGAGCACTGCGTTCAAGAAAAGAGAAAGCCAAGACTGCTCAGAAGTAGCGGTTGCCAACTGAAAGAGTTTTCCTCCCATTTATTAACACGATTACGGATCTGCCCGCGAAAGTGTTGGCCAGCTGTCGGGTTAAAACGATCTTTAGGTCCACCAAGAAGATAAAAGGTTCCTTAAGATCGACGAAAGCTGGACAGCATCCACTAGCGACACCTGGCGTGTTTAAAATTCCGTGTAGCTGAGGCCAAGTAAACAAAAGGTGTATAAACACACCACTTGGCCGAACACAAAAGAAACTGCCGTCTGTGACGTACTGGCAAATCCCCCATGGCAGAACACGTTTCCCGAGATGAAAGCCACGAAATGAAATACAGTGAGACGAAAGTTTTAGTAAAAGCAACGCATTATCATACGTGAATGTATAGAGAGTCCTTAGAAATCACAAACGGCGTAATATTTTCAATAGAAAAGAAGAAGGTGTTGGATCAAATACGGACGTCGACTTCTCGTCAGCACAGTGGCAGTTGATTACTTTTAATCGAGAACGTTGTCCCCAGAGAACACCTGCAAAACAGATAAGAAGGGGCTATATTCAGGTCAAGCGTAACGTCCAGAGCAACTAACAAGGAAAACTCCCCATCGTATCTCTCTCACATTTAGTGGTAACATGGCCCAGTTGAGAGCCCGTCAAAAACTAAACACAGATAAAATATGAAAACAGAAACAAGGTGTACTGCACAACGAAAAAGAAGCAAAATAGAAACAGTGAGCGGTACAAGCTCAACAAGTGCAACATCGAGTGAACAGAAAGAGATACGGCTTAGTGGTTAAGTGCTCACGGACTGCAAAGTCCCCAACATTATATACTTCTTGTCCGGTCATTGAAATGTTTGTTCTCTTTCTGTAGTCTTGGCAGTTGTCATACTACTTATTCGTTAGAATATGAGTCATGTAGTAAGCATACATTACCATTGCAAGTATATGTAACAAATAGAGCTGGCGAGAAACCACATAGACATCTCAAGTAAAAACTTCCAAAACGGAACGCAACTTAAAAACATATGTTTTGACAGAGCACAGAGAAACTGTGTGATTGTGAAACTGTTGTGTTCATTTGTTGCATGTGGCAAAGTGTTACGGTTTCATCATTTCCCTCAGAGGATTACATTCACATTAACATTTGTAAGATCGCAAGAACTATGCCCCTTACATGAAGTCATTAAAGATCACCTAACTCACCTTGAGCGAACAGTAGGGCTGAACAAAAAATGGCTGACAAGGCACAATGCATCTTGTAGAGGATATAGTATGGACGTATTGGAATAATTAATGTCAGGTGATGATTTTAAAGTAATTCACATGACATGAAAACTTTGTGGTAATGAGTCGATTTACTGGACTCTAGTTTACCCCAGGAAAGCATTTAGAGTCGACTGTGGCTGCCTGGGGAACGGCGAAGGGAAGCAACAATAGGCAGCTTAGGGCGGCTCAAGCTCTGAGAAAGCGGTAATGCGGCGCGGCCTCCAGCCGCCTTAAGATGAGTGACAGTGAGCGGATGGTTGACCCTGACTTCATGCTGGTGTACCAGGAAACAGACGGAGAACTTGTATGCCTGTTGACCTGTTGATAAATGTCCGTCGTCCCGTTTTCTGTGAAACATGCGAGAAAGCCGCGCAAAGCTACGGTGGAGCGGTCAACAGAGGTCAAAAGATGCGTGTTCGTGACCATAGCAACTTCACGCTGAATTCACGGTCCGCAGAGCCTGAACTAAATCAGGTGAAGAGCGACAGCATGAAATACGCCAGCCTCCGATGGGAACATAGGACCACAAACACCAATTTTTCTGGAATTCTGACTCCCAGGAGAGTACTTCAAATTCAATGGAAGTACTCTCCTGGGAGTCAGAATTCCAGAAAAATTGGTGTTTGTGCAGACGCTAACCTTGATGGGTGGCCTGGGCGGAGCGAAATAGCAGAAGTTGAGAGGAAGGGAAATTTTGTGGGAATATGTTCACTTCCCAGAGCAGGCATTGGTCGGCGCTGGGAAGCGACGCATAATTAATGCGACTTGCGCTGCAATTGGCGTAAGTGATTTTGCTGGAGGGGAAACCGAGGCGAAGAGCGGACTGTGAGAAGTCTCCGTAGAGGTCTTCTGTTCCCAGCTTGCCTAGAGCGCGGACGTGGCATTCTTTACTCAGCTTTCCTGGGAAAGAGTGAGCATCTCTGCAGTTTAGGACCTAGCAAATGGAACGATTGAGCTTGGAGATAGGAAGTTTGGTTCAGCTATATACTGAGCAAGATAGCAAGGAGTGAATAGACGTGCACAGCCTTGCAGCACCATGAGGTCGGCCGACGTCTGCACAACGACGACGGTCCGCCATGCTGTATTCGGTGATATCGCGCTGTCTCCGGCCACTGATTAATTTGTTGGCTCACATCAGCAAAGTTTCCATGAGGGTTTCATGGGCCGTGTATTGTAGAATTCTTCTCGCACTTCACATTACCCCTGGGTCAGTCGATAGGAATTACTTTTGAGTTATCGCGCTTTACTCCACGCAAATGCAATTTATTACCACTGCCTGATAGGAGAGTCTTGTAATGTGATGATTGAAGGTCGGGAGTTAAAATAAATTTGTGCTAATCGACTGCATCTGTTTTCAATCAAGTAGTTGAAATCCCAAGTCACTTTCTTCATTAATTTTATGTTCAACATTTGCATCTGGTGTTCAATAGCTGAATATAACATCAATGTGCATCCCTTTTTAATTAAAAGTGATCAATTCTGAATAAATTAATGTCAACACTGCCACCACAGTTCAATCAGGAGTCACAGGGCCATATTACTTTTTTGCGTTATCCGATATTGCGGAAGTTTTTGCACTCTCTGTTGATCTGTTAGTCAATTATTTGGGGTGAACACACGCCAAAACCAGCTAAGTGACGGGTGCGGTGTTACACATTCATATGAACACCTAAATCGGGCAAGGAGGCATATCTCACTCACTCACCAAGCTTACAAATCAGGTGCGTTGATAAGAAATTAATATCATATGACACATGTACTGTCGCTAATGTCACGTATGACACCCCAGACGGATTTTCCAGTGGATGATTCAGCTGACTTGTCACTTTACTATCAAAGGTTTTCAGTCCGTTTTGTGTCGTCTCGTTGCCACTGTAGAGTCTTGTACTGGAGGAAGAAAGGGAGAAAATGTTGTTCAGCGGCCGGTATTCTCTTCCTACAACACAAGCTGCACACATGTATTAACAGCGTTCTTTGTTCATAAGAACAAGAAGCTACTTATCTTTAAGCAAGTTGTTGTGGTACATGCTCTTCTGTAATAGGCCACGTTAGCCTCACTGGAGGTGAGGTGACGTAAACTGACAGACACCAACTAGAATAGTGACTGAGCTGGTAATGGAACTGACTGTGACTCTGACTGACTGGGGTCCTGTCTGTGACTGACTGGGCTGACTGTGACTGACTGGGACAGCGACTGACTGGGCCCTCCGGTACCTTTAGGAACAAGGAACAGAATGTGGTATCAACATGATGGGTATCGAGCACATGTTTCGCTGATGGCTAGAAATGAGTTGCAGAGACAATTCCCAAATCGTTGGATTGGACACGGAGGAGATGTGTTATGGCCGTCACGTTCGCCAGACTTGACGCCTCTGAATTTTTTCTTGTGGGGATTCGTAAAAGACATTGTTTATAAAGACGTTCGAACTACACCCTAAGATATGTGAGAGAGAATTGTCAGAGCTTGTGCTACGATAAGTGCCAAAGTGATAAGGAATACGACTCAATCCATGATAAGAAATTGCAGCACTGTATTGATACCAGTGGTCATCACTTCGAACACCTTCTGTAAATGGGCGTTCATGGCACCTTAGTGACCTTCGTTGACCTTCAAAGACTTTACTGTTACACATCATTGGATATCTCTCGATAGCCACTATCAGAAAATAAGTACCAAACTATAGCATCCCATTTAAAAAACAAAATTGCCCTTCATATCTCTCAAGTGACCCCACCTAGCAACAAAAACCAACGTCATATTATGGCCCCGATTGTCCCATGCAACATTTGTCCCACAAACTTTTCAACTACTATCATAATTTCGGAGTTATTCTAGATGGCAGTAGTTAGTGACACACCCTGTATACCGGAAACCAACCACAAGTGATCGTCAAACACGCCTCATCTTGTGACCCTTTCTGCTACAAGAATACTTTTTTTCAATACTATGGTTCACCGCATTAGTGAAATCCCGTGACGTCCAGCATCTATAGAAAAAGAGTTGTCCAATCTTAAGTAATTGCTGTTTGTAACAGTTATGACTGGGTGACAGTTGACAATCTATAAAGAAAATGGACTTCGCAAAACGCGTACAACATCTCACTGCCTATATCGACTATTAATAGTAACTTCTAAAGAATCCCCTAACCTTTCTAAGAAACATCGTGCAGACGTTATTTTTGCTTCGGCCAACAGCATACAGAAACTTTATAACCACAATGAACAGCCGTATAGCGATAAATTTGCTGGTTCATAGGTAGAACAAACGAGCAGGATGTTTAACAGTAGATTTCGTGACAATTTACTGAATAGACAATGGTAGGTTAAACACCACTAATCAGTGTAAACATACTCCGTGCGGCCAATATGGGAGAAATCTGAACTTATTATTAGAGAAGGAAACTGTTATCACTCATGTGCACATAGTGGTGCTCTTCTTAATGATTGAACCGTGATTTATTTACAAAGAATATTCTTAAGATTTTATTTTATTTACTAGCGATTCATTGAGAACATTAACACATTTAATCACACTATGTAAGCATGGAAGTAGTTGCCAGGGAATAACTGATGAAATCATAACCAAATTCCTTTTAACAAACGGGAATTTTATTCACTTTAATAGTGCATAAAATCATTTTTTAAAAGAAACAGATTTAAAATTATAATCAGAAAGCACCCTCTAAATATCAAAGTTACAATTTATTCAGAGGCAGAAAGAAACAAGTTTTGACTGTATGAGCTTTCTGGCAGAGAACCTTGCCGCTCCCTTTTGACACGCCTGTAGTTACGACCGCTCACAACAGCCTCTGAAAGACTACACTGGTGCAAATCTGCAACACACCAAATAACTTTAAGCTAAGAGTTTTAACAATTTACACAAACACACCCCCCGTAGGAGGGATGGAAATGGTACAAAACACTAACAATTAAAATATTAACCTTGCCACCGAAGGTGCAACTTGATTTTAACTCCTAAGAAAACTCTTACGGTGAAAGGGTGGCAACTTTATATACTAAAATGATCATTTAAATAAAGCCCATGAAATGCAGTCTTATATAAAATTTTACAAGGTTGGCCAAACAATAGTTAAGATGCTCTACAGTACACACATACCGCCTCTCAAGATCATAGGCAATAATATCAAAGCTTCCAAACATCAAAACATATTTCAGGTATTAGGCCGTTACACTCCAAGCGATAAATTCGTTAACACACCAAATCTGACAAACATGACAGAGGCAGCTACTAACGTACGGTAGATTGATAGGGAGATTACCGAACAACCCGAGCCGCAGGTTGCTCTAACCCGCCCCTACTCCACAAGGTAAAAACGGACCACCCAATTTATAAACGACCACCTTCCCGTGGGTGGGCAAACGGAGAAGAATGGTGGGACGACCCCAAAGCAAAACGGCTGGTGACCTCACCAAGAAAACAAGAAGAATTTAACAAGAGTACATCAAACAACATATCACCAATCACCTAACTTCTAATAAACTGCCACGCGGGATGAGCCGAGCGGTCTGGGGCGCTGCAGTCATGGACTGTTCGGCTGCTCCCGGCGGAGGTTCGAGTCCTTCCTCGGACATGGGTGTGTGTGTTTGTCCTTAGAACAATTTAGGTTAAGTAGTGTGTAATCTTAGGGACTGATGACCTTAGCAGTTAAGTCCCATAAGATTTCACACACATTTGAACATTTTTTTCTAATAAACTGCGATTTCTCGAGAAGACCTGGCGCAGCACCCCCAAATCGCTCTCCCGAACCGTTCGCTGCCAGCCGCTTCAACGGACGCAGGAAGGCGCGCCGATCTCCCGTCTCACTGCGTCGCAGCTCGCACCAGCCAGATTGATGTCGTGGGTTGATTCCTGATGCTCTCGTGTCGACCGCGAAGTCACTACCCCTCGCTATACGCCGCGGCCCACTGGACTCACGTGGCGAACTTACATGCGCCGACGCTCAAGACGGATAAGTCATCTTGTGACTCAGTGCGCGACCGACCAACCGATCGATCCAACCGCCAATGACCATTGCCTGAGCAAACTCGAGCAGACTGGCGGCCTAACGCGCAGACTCAGATGCAGGAACTAAGCCCCTACCGGGCGACCACTCGCTGAGTTCTCTTACTGGCGGAGTGGAAAGACTCATTTTGCCGGCTTTAGAGGTTGATCCGAACGACAGACAGACACTGACTGCCTAACAAATGCGGACGAGAGACAGACTAGCAAGCTGGGGACGAGAGACTGACCCACTGGCGAGCTCATAGCGCCCCTTAAATGCACGTGAACAGGCAACCTTTCCCCTTTCCCACCAGAGGGAGACACCAAAGCTGCGATTGCCACAGCGGCGCCACCATGAGAAACAGAGGGCGTCTGCTTTACACTACGCGCTACTGGGCGCTCTTCAAAACAGCAATTTTTACAATGGCTCAGTCATCAGTTGGCTAGCAAGAATCAGACATTTTACGACTTAATGATACGTGTCATAATGTCCCTGGATTGACTTAGCACTATTATTCTAATAGTTTATTTTATCGCCGTAGTCTTGTTTTCTAATCTAAGACCTATTCAGCGTGTGCCATTGGTTCTGGACTTGCAATTTTTTGTCTTTTTGTATGGTGTATATTTGACTTAATGCGATGACGACCACTTTGGCACTTGAATGTTCAGGTTTTTACTACTCTATAGTAAGCCCCATAATAGCCTTGTACGTAACTTAAGATACTAGAGGCACCTGTTGTGCTTCGTTGTATTAGCGTCGCTATATGTGGCCATCCGCCGTTTAGTAATTGTAGTTTTTGAGAGTGCATTTAATAGTGCAATGTCACAACATTCTGCCACTCAGACAGACATGTAAATTGTTAACATTCTTAAGCTTTGTTTAAGTTTTATGGTAATTTTGCAGTTGATGTATTTATTTAATTGTTCATGGATGGTGCTTTTATATACTTTACTCCTGTCTTGCTTGATGTGCAACTTTTAATATTTTTCTCATTTACCACAGTACTGTTTACCTCGGAGGCACCACTGCATTTCACGTGATCTAGATGGCCCATATTAACTGTTCAATAATTTTAATCTCATTACATTTTAACTTCAATTTTAATCTAATTTATTCCTTCTTATCACGTAGTAAGCCCCATAATAGCCTTGTACGTAACTTAAGATACTAGAGGCACCTGTTGTGCTTCGTTGTATTAGCGTCGCTATATGTGGCCATCCGCCGTTTAGTAATTGTAGTGCCGCTGCCGGTTAGACCGCTGAGCTGCCTACCCGTGGCTATGCGCTGTGTTCTACTCGATGCTATAACAGTCCAAACTAAAACTAAACTCCGCCGGGACAGGTACGAAGTCCCAACGGTACCGACTGGCCGCCGTGTCCTCCTCAGCCCAGAGCCTCTGCTTCTCAATTAATTATCTCCTCAATTTGCCTCACAAGGGCTGAGTGCACCCCACTTGCCAGAAGCTTTCGGCAGATCGGATGGTCACCCATCCAAGTGTTAGCCCATGCGATGATCTGACGGGAACCGGGAAGGCCGTTGGCATAACAGTTCAAAGGTATTTGTAGCTTTTTCGTTGGTTTCTTTTATTAGTTTGTCAGACCTCGTTTCCGTTGTGGCTGTGGTTTGATTCCCGAAATTTTCTGTCTAGATTCACACAGTTACTTTTAGTTATTCTGACGACCGGGTTTTCATCCAGACGGTTTTATGTGAACGTGGCTGACAGAGCTGTGATAGCCGGTACAATGAACTTCATTTGACATTATTATGTCAGTGTTGTTTAAGGTTTTGATTAAATTACAATGGAATTAGAAATTCAAAGCAGTTGCGTCAGTGGACCTGAACTGTGTTGGAAAATGTCATGTACCTTAAAGTGTCTGAAATTTTAGGCGCAGAACTGATCCGTGGCAGTAGGCGCTTCAGTCTGGAACCAAGCGTCCACTACGGTCGCAGGTTCGAATCCTGCTCGGCATGGATGTGTGTGATGTCCTTAGGTTAGTTAGGTTTAAGTAGTTCTAAGTTCTAGGGGACTAATTGTGGTGTCACCGCCAGACACCACACTTGCTAGGTGGTAGCTTTAAATCGGCCGCGGTCCATTAGTACATGTCGGACTCGCGTGTCGCCACTGGCAGTGATCGCAGACCGAGCGCCACCACACGGCAGGTCTCGAGAGACTTACTAATACTCGCCCAGTTGTACGGACGACATTGCTAGCGACTACACGTACGAAGCCTTTCTCTCAATTGCCGAGAGACATTTAGAATAGCCTTCAGCTAAGTCCATGGCTACGACCTAGCAAGGCGCAGTTAACCATCTGGAGAGAGTCTCACTTGTATTATCAAGAGCAATGTACAACAAGAAATTAAAGTTAAGTATACGAGAAGCTCCGTTCTTTTCTTTATAGCTTTCATCACGTATCCTGTTTCAGACTTAACGCAAGACAGCGTGAGTTGACGCGTGCCTCTTTCGGCTACTTCAGTGTGGCGTAGCTAGTTTGTTACGCCACAACACTAATGACCTCAGATGTTAAGTCCTATAGTGCTCAGAGCCATTTTTGATCCGTGGCAAATATTGCATTGTAGTTACGTGTATTCTTGAAATAATTCTTTGATTTCTCTTTAACTGTTGGATCATTTGAAGGCAGTCTTTGATAAAAATGGTTTGAAAAATAAATTTTGTGTTAATGGCGGAAAATGAACTTCACCCTTATGAAAAAACAATGTGCATGTCGTTTTATCACTTAAAGTCACTTCAGACGCGAAATGATCTGCATTACAAAATCTGCACTTTAAATTAATCAAACCGCAATTACAATTCTCAAAATTATTTATAATTATGTTCAATACACATTTAAATGTATCTTTCAGAACGACAATAGAATTATTGTTATAAACATCTGCATTATTCCTATTACTTTCTCTAGGCAAAAATGGTCTCTCTAGATCTTCGTCTTTGTCATACCCGTTTAAGTCCTTCTTCGAGGCATAGCCTAAAACAAACATAGTTTCCTTATAATACGAGACTTTGTAGCTGCTCACAAGAAGATACTGAAAATGAGGAACACTCTAAATTCTATGGTGACGGCGGCAAACGAATACAGAGTTAGTTCCGTTTACCCTTAGACCAAAGCAACTGAAAAAACAACGCTAATAAACAACGTTTGTTGTCACCGACGGCTTCGGCACTACGATTCGTTTTCCACTGTTGACAATATCAACGACGTAGCATTTGCAGCATTGTAACTGCAAATGATCTCTCTGCAATATCTAAGCATGAAAGTTTCTAGACTGCAACTTAACGAACCGTCGTTACTTTCTGCCATAACACCTTATCGTTACGAGTGGGAGAAGTAAGTACCATTGTCAGAGACAAAGGAATACTTTTCACGTGTGTGTGTCAACTTACTTTTACCTCTCCTAATGGCTAAGTATACACATAATACGTTTTTTCTTTTGTGCACGTATACGGCGAAGTTCCTTTGGAATTACACAAGTTTCATTGGCCTCCTTCTGTAATGAAGTTCCGATGCTGACGTATTAATATTATGATCGTTAAATAAAACAGATGCATTATCATTATGAATTTCCACATTAATATAACTTTCTATACCTAAAAATTGCCTGTCCAGCTCTGCGTCTTTCACTCTGGCCCGTTAGCAGTCTCCAGTCTAGAATGAAATTTCCACTCTACAGCGGAGTGTGCCTAGGTAGGAGACGAGGTACTGGCGGAATTAAAGCTGTGAGGACGGGGCGTGAGTCGTGCTTGGGTAACTCAGTCAGTAGAGCACTTGCGCGCGAAAGGCAAAGGTCCCGAGTTCGAGTCTCTGTCCGGCACACAGTTTTAATTTTCCAGGAAGTTTCAGTCTCCAGTCTCTTTCTGACAACAACAGCATATGACCGCACAGTTACTCTTACAGAAAAGTGAACGAAATAACGAGGCCAATATATAACGTTATTTACAGACTTCGTTGCTACGATATGTTGATTTTCACTGCTGAAATCATCGCCGCCCTAGCAGGTGTCGCATTGTAGCTATCCGATATGCATTTTTTACTGTAAATGAACAATGTAAACATAAAGCCCCTAGAAAGCGCCTTCAAGAAATGTTGTTACTTTCGAGTGTCATTTCTATCATAGCACTTGATCGGTACACAGAGCAGAGATTGATAGCGCTTCAGTTTTCGATGTTCAGGCATTGGAGATTTTAATGCCTTATAGAAAACGAAACATCTATGTTATGAATGTGAAAGCTTCTACTTGCTTTTATTTCTCTTAACGGCTACATAGACATCTTTTCTATGTGCACATCTAAGGCAAAGTATCTTACGAGTTACATATGGGTCATTGGCCTCCCTGTACAATTAATATTACAAATCGGTACTTCAATTTTCGCCTGTTCACGTATTAATATTATGATTTTTGGCGTAGCTTATAACCATACCTTACAATGTTTACAGGACAGTTATTTAATCAGCCTCCTTTTTCCTTTTAGACAATCCGATAATGTCTAACAATGGCGAAGCGCGGTAGTTTTAAATAATAATAACTTTGCAACCATGACTGTTTCATTCCTCATAACTATGAAAACTAGTTGCTGTCTCAGACAGCCAACGATGGAATGGAATGAATACTGTAAGACTTATTGTTCACTTCACGTTGTAAATTCATACTACCTACAAAAAAATATTTGTCTGCCATGTAACTGAAACACGCCAAAAATTTGTCGCTTTTAATAGTATGTATTGGCCACGATTGCGTTAAAGTGCAAATGATCCGGTTTATTATTGTTCCATTACCGCCTACAATACAAGGTATCGTCAATCGTTCGTTGATTGTGATGTGTTGGCAGAAGAGCCAACACCGTGTTGCTAGAGGAGGCCGAAATGCACGCGTTTAAGCTCACGCAGACTGGCGTGAGGTCTGGAACAAGGTAAAGTAATTATAGTAGCCAAAAATAGTACATAGCTTCTGCAATACTTAACTTTAATCCATAATTGGAGAACATCGCTCTTGATGATACATAATTACAATCTCAATATAAACTGGTAATGGCGCCTTGCTAGGTCGTAGCAAATGACGTAGCTGAAGGCTATACTAACTATCGTCTCGGCAAATGAGAGCGTATTTGTCATTGATCCATCTCTGGCAAAGTCTGCTGTAAAACTGGGGCGAGTGCTAGGACGTCTCTCTAGACCTGCCGTGTGGCGGCGCTCGGTCTGCAATTACTGACAGTGGCGACACGCGGGTCCGACGTATACTACCGGACCGCGGCCGATTTAAAAGGCTACCACGTAGCAAGTGTGGTGTCTGGCGGTGACACCACATTCCTCCCCCGCAAATCGGCGAACGGTTGTGTGATAAGGCTTCCGCCCGCCGTGGGGAGGACCCCATGTTGACGTATGCGACGAGGTGGGGAGCCTAACAACAGGCGAGGCTGTGCCACCCGCACTCTGCCATTCGGTCCGAGGGGAGCTAGGAAACGCCTGAAAACCTAGTCCAGGGTGCACGCCAACATGCGGTGTATGCGCCCTTAGAGAGACTGGAGGGGCCGAAGGGTCGACCTTCATCGGGTCAGGGCACCCGACGGGCGAAGACGCCATGTGGTCCGGAGTGGGCAAGAGGTCCATGTCGGAGGACAGCTGGTCACGGGAAGCGATCGGCGGCGCGTGACCCAGGGAGGCGCTTGGCGGCTGCAGCGAAGCGTCCACTGCGGGCGTCGCCGGCGGGAGAACAGGCGGCGGCGACGGCGCGTCGCCATGGGGCAAAATAAAAGGCAGCGTCGGTAACACCTGGGGATGAGGCGAGCCAGTAGATGGGTCCCCTAGGGCGCTGAAAGCAGACGGGGAGCGGCAGAACCCGTGCGACGACAGAGGCGCAGCTGATTGAGATGCCGACGCACCTCACCAGAGGCCCCCAAAACCAGATACATAGCGCGGCCGAGGCAGCGAAGAATGCGCCCTGCGAGCCAACGCCATGAACCTCGATAGTTGCGATAGTATACAACGTCGCCTGGAACAAAAGCAGGTGTCTGCCGCTGCACGGGAACCTGATGCGGCGGATGTAGCAAAGACATCAAGGTTCGATGAGGACGGCCGTGGAGCAACTCAGCCGGCGAGCGACCATCTCGGGGCTGAGAGCGATACGAAGACAAAAAAAGCAATAACGCGTCCTCCCGAGAATGCGACTCTTTGAACTTCAATATCTGTGACTTGAAAGTCCGGACCAATCGTTCAGCGGCACCGTTTGACTGAGGCGAAAACGGCGCGGATGTCAGATGTTGAATAGCATTGGCCTTGCAGAATGACTGAAATTCTGCGGACATGAATTGTGGGCCATTGGCGGAAACAATAGTCTGTGGAAGACCTTCAATGCAAAAGATAGCGGATAACGCTTGGATGGTGGCAGATGACGTCGTGGAAGTCATCCGGACAACAAAAAGGAAATTACTGAAAGAATCGACCACAATCAACCATCGAGCTTTCCAGAGTGCACCAGCAAAATCTATGTGTAAGCGTTGCCAAGGGGAAGTGGCTTTTGGCCATGCAAAGTGTGGTGTCACCGCCAGACACCACACTTGCTAGGTGGTAGCTTTAAATCGGCCGCGGTCCATTAGTACATGTCGGACCCGCGTGTCGCAACTGACAGTGATCGCAGACCGAGCGCCACCACACGGCAGGTCTCGAGAGACTTACTAGCACTCGCCCCAGTTGTACAGACGACGTAGCTAGCGATGCACACTGACGAAGCCTCGCTCATTTGCAGAGCAGGTAGTTAGAATAGCCTTCAGCTAAGTCAATGGCTACGACCTAGCAAGGCGCCATTAGCCTTACATAGCTTGTATCTAAAGAGTCTCACATGTATCGCCACAATCTCCAGATGTAACACAAGGATGGATTAAAGTTAAGTATTCCAGAAGCTACGTACTTTTCTTTATAGCATTCATTACGTATCCTGTTTCAGACCTTCACGCCATCCTTCGTGTGTTTATAGCGTGCATTGCGGTCCCCTCAAATCACACTGTGTCGGCACTTCTGTCGACACATTACAAAGAATTTCCGCGGCGGTGCGGATTGTTGTTCGCCATGCAAGAAGAGCACATATTCGTAATCGCAGCATCGATTCCGAACCAAGTACAGTGCTGACGAGCAAGTCGTTTCGTTCGCACTATACCCCAATGTCGTTGGTGGAGAAGCCGTAAGACAGAGGACTGTAACGAACGTGGGACCACGACCCGGGACTGATCATTATCAGAACGCAACAGCAAAACACCACGTCTAACAAAATGTCTCTCCTTGTGAGCAAAAAATCGGCGAACCAACGGATCCTCGATCCGTGACTGTGACAAGGGCCATTGACTAGCAACAAAACGCAAAACGGTAGCAAGGACAGGGTCAGCAGCTGTGGCTGTAGCCACACGACGAAAATCGATCGGAAACGATTCGACCACGTCATCGGTTTCCGCATCAATGAACATGCAAGCAAGTTCGGAGGAATCGAATGCTCTATCCTCAGCAACAGGCAAACGGGACAACGCATCGGCGTTTCCGTGCTTAGCAGTGGACCGATACAAGATATCGTAGCGGTACTGCTAGAGGAAAATAGACCAGCGAATGAATTTTTGCGCTGTACGTGGAGGTACAGGCTTGTTCGGATGAAAAAGCGACGTCAAGGGTTTGTGGTCTGTGATGATGGTAAAGTGACGACCATACAAGAAATCATGAAACTTACTAACACCAAACACGAGAGCCAAAGCTTCTTTCTCGATCTGTGAATAATTTCTTTGCGCAGACGAGAGCAATTTGGACGCAAAGGCAATAGGGCGATCACGCGATCCATCTCTGTGCGCTAGCACAGCACCGATCCCGAAATCCGATGCATCTACCATCAACAAAAGGGGTTTCTGGGGATCGAATGGCGTAAGGCAAGTATTGGAAAGCAACGCCGATTTCAACTGGCGAAAGGCGCGTTCGCATTCCGTCGTCCAGACGAACGGAACACCTTTACGGCGAAGCGATGAAGCGGAGCTGAAATGGAAGAGGCATGTGGCACATATCAGTTATAGTAATTGATTTTTCCCAGTACACTCTGTAGCTGCTTCACATTCTGCGGCGAAGGCAATTCTTGTATGGCACGGAGGTGCTCTGGACTGGGATGTATGCCTTGGGCATTGAGTACATGGCCCAGATAGGGTAAGTCCCGAGCAAAAAACACACATTTGTCCTTCCGCAAGCGAAGACCATTTTGTCGCAAGACCTGAAATAATGTTCTGAGATTGGCAAAATGTTCTTCTTCCGTCTTTCCGGAGATCACAATATCGTCCAGATAGTTCGCTGCAGTAGGGACCGACGCACAAACAGTTTGCAGATATTGCTGAAACAATGCAGGGGCGGATGCACACCCGAATGGCAGTCTTTTGAATCGATACAAACCAAGATGCGTGTTAACCACCACAGCGCGCTGGGATTCTTCGTCCACTGGTATTTGCAAGTACGCATCAGCTAGGTGCAACTTCGAAAAATATTCACCCGGGCACAGTTTGTCAAAAAGATCTTCCGGGCGGGGTAAAGGATAAGTTGCAATCACTAGTTGTGGATTCACTGTAGCTTTGAAGTACACACAAAGTCTCAATTTTCCGGAAGGTTTCGGCAAAATTACTAAGGGTGATGCCCAGAGAGAAGCCTGCACACGTTCAATCACACCTTGTGATTCCAAATCGTGTAATGTTCTTGTGGTGTCACCGCCAGACACCACACTTGCTAGGTGGTAACTTAAATCGGCCGCGGTCCTGTAGTACATGTCGGACCCGCGTGTCGCCACTGTGTAATCGCAAACCTAGCGCCACCACATGGCAGGTCACAAGACACGGACATGACCTCACCCCAGTTGTACGGACGACATAGCTTGCGACCAGACGTACTAAGCTTTCCTCTCATTTGCCGAGAGACAGATAGAATAGCCTTCAGCTTAGTCCGTAGCTACTACCTAGCAAGGCGCCATTTGTATCAGTGCTTATAGCTTACTACTATTCAAGAGATGTATTCCAACAAGAGAATAAAAGTTAAGTAACATCTACGTACTTTTCTTCTTATTCATTAATAAGTCTCATGTTCCAGAACTTCAAGCCCGTCTGCGTTAGTTTAGCGTGCACCTAGCTACCTCATTGTGTCTATGCTGTATGAGGTAGACACAACATTATATGGCGACGAGTAAAAGAGTTTGTATTAATTCGCTTGTGTCATGGCTTCGCCACATTCTCCAGATGTACTGTCCGAATTTTTTCGCTTGCAGAATCAGCAGACGCAGGCGTTACTGGAAGCCCTTGGACAGCTCGTCCAGGGTCAACGTGCGCTGCAAAACGATGCGGCAGCCGCCGCTTCTTCGCTACCGCTGCCACAAAACGCTGTTGCACCTCCCTTTCGGCCATACGTGGCGGCCGACGAGACCTGGCAAGAGTGGTCTCGCCAGTTCAACTTTCACCTCGCAGCATACAGAATACAAGGTAAAGAGCGGCAGCCGTTTTTGCTTTCTTGTGTCGGTGTGTCTACCTACCGTGTGATAGTGAAATTGTTTCCCCGACGCGACGTAGCAACTCTGTCCTACGAAGAAATTTTGTCTGCTTTAGATGCCTATTTCAAAGAAACAGTAAATATAGTTGCAAAACGGTATACGTTCTTTCGTACAAAACGTACGGCCGGTCAGACTAATAGGGAGTGGGTAGCAACTTTGCAAGGACTTACTAGGGAGTGTGCCTTTGAATGTGACTGTGGCCTCCCTTATTCAGATACTATGGTGCGTGATGCAATAGCACAGAACGTTTCTGATGTTCGCATACGGGAACAGATTTTGAAACTCGTAAATCCCTCCCTTCAACAAGTGATAGACATATTGGATAGGCAAGACACACTTGACTTTGCTCAGGACTCTTTTGAAACTTCGCCAGCAGTGTGTCACATTAACCGGCCCGCCGAGCCCGCTGCACGGGACGCTAGGCGGCCCTCGCGCCCGTCCGCACAGCAGCGGCAGCCTACCTTGCAAACACGTGCGCCGCGTAAGCAAGCAACTGCAGTGAAATCATGCCCGCGGTGTGCAACTAGACATTCGCGTGAAAATTGCCCATCACGCCAAGCTATTTGCTTTTACTGTCAAAAGAAAGGACATGTTCAAAGTGTTTGCCAGAAAAAGCTTCGATCAGACAATCACAATAATTCCAGGCCTTTTGCTTCGCGCCGGAATCAAATCCAGGACAATCAGGCTCGTGGACCTTCACCCATGGACATTCATGTGGTTCATTCCCACCCGTCCAGTGACACTTTAGCTAACAGTGACTGTGTTTGTCCCACCAAAAGTGTGCGTAGCCGTCGCCGGAATTCCCGTAAAGTCGCAAGTGCTTCTGTACCTGTATCAGTTCAAATTGCACGTGACAGTCGCTCTTGTCGTCAGCAGGACAATAAACTTTTTGCAGACTTAGACTTTGAAGGCAAAGTGATCCCCTTCCAGCTCGATACCGGAGCTGCAGTTTCATTGCTCAATCACGACACGTACATACAACTGGGCCAACCGCCATTGCGTGCCGCAAATGTTAAGTTAACTAGTTACTCAGGACAGCCAATCCCTGTGTTAGGACAGTGCAGCCTTCTTGCAACATACAAGGGACAAACAAAACTTGTATCATTTTACGTTCTTCGTTCTTCTAGTGCAGTGAACTTGTTTGGTTTAGATTTATTTCAATTGTTTAATATGTCTATAGTAAATCAGGTCCTATCAGTGAATCAGATTGTGCCTTCCGCCAGTGTTTCTAGTCTTTGTGAAGAATTTGCAGACATTTTTGCACCGGGCCTTGGTTGCGCTAAGGACTATGAAGCACATTTGGAATTGAAAGACAACGCGCAACCGAAATTTTTCAGAGCGCGCAATGTTCCCCACGCATTGCGTGATGAGGTCGCAAGAACATTGCACGATTTCGAATCTCAAGGTGTAATTGAACGTGTGCCGGCTTCTCTCTGGGCCTCACCCTTAGTAATTTTGCCAAAACCTTCCGGAAAACTGAGACTTTGTGTGGACTTCAAGACCACTGTGAATCCACAACTAGTGACTGCTACCTTTCCTTTGCCCCGCCCGGAAGATCTTTTTGACAAACTGTGCCCGGGAAAATATTTTTCCAAATTGGACCTAGCAGATGCGTACTTGCAGATACCTGTGGACGAAGAATCCCAGCGCGTCTTGGTGGTCAACACGCATCTTGGCTTGTATCGCTTCAAAAGACTGCCATTCGGGTGTGCATCCACACCTGCTTTCTTTTAGCATTAATTCCAAACAGGTTTGTGCGCAATGCTTCTTCCATTTCAGCTCCGCTTCATCGCTTACGCCGTAAAGGTGTTCCGTTCGTCTGGACGACGGAATGCGAACGCGCCTTTCGCCAGTTGAAATCAGCGTTGCTTTCCAATACTTGCCTTACGCCATTCGATCCCCAGAAACCCCTTTTGTTAATGGTAGATGCATCGGATTTCGGGATCGGTGCTGTGCTTGCGCACAAGGATGGCTCGCATGATCGCCCTATTGCCTTTGCGTCAAAATTGCTCTCATCTGCGCAAAGAAATTATTCACAGATAGAGAAAGAAGCTTTAGCTCTCGTGTTTGGTGTTACCAAGTTCCATGACTTCTTGTATGGTCGTCACTTTACCATCATCACGGACCACAAACCTTTGACATCGCTTTTTCATCCGAACAAGCCTGTACCTCCACGTACAGCGCAGAAATTCATTCGCTGGTCGCTTTTTCTCTCGCAGTACCGCTACGATATCTTGTATCGGTCCACTGCTAAGCACGGAAACGCTGATGCGTTGTCCCGTTTGCCTGTTGCTGAGGATAAAGCATTCGATTCTTCCGAACTTGCTTGCATGTTCATTGATTCGGAAACCGATGCCGTGGTCGAATCGTTTCCGATTGATTTTCGTCGTGTCGCTACAGCCACAGCTGCTGACCCTGTCCTTGCTACTGTTTTGCGTTTTGTTGCTACGCAATGGCCCTTGTCAAAGTCACGGATCGAGGATCCTTTGGTTCGTCGTTTTTTTGCTCACAAGGAGAGACTTTTTGTACGACGTGGTGTTTTGTTGTTGCGTTCCGATAATGATCAGTCCAGAGTCATGGTCCCACGTTCGTTACAGTCCTCTGTTTTAAAGCTTCTTCACCAAGGACATTGGGGTATAGTGCGTACGAAACAACTTGCTCGTCAGCACTGTACTTGGTTCGAAATCGATGCTGCGATTACGAATATGTGCTCCTCTTGCGTGGCGTGTGCCGAACACCAATCCGCACCGCCGCGGAAATTCTTTGCATGGCCGAAAGCCACTTCCCCTTGGCAACGCTTGCACATCGATTTTGCTGGTCCATTCTGGAATGCTCGATGGTTGGTTGTGGTCGATGCTTTCAGTAATTTTCCTTTTGTTGTCCGGATGTCTTCCACGACGTCTTCTGCCACAATCCAAGCCTTGTCTGCTATCTTTTGCATTGAGGGTCTTCCGCAGACTATTGTTTCCGACAATGGCCCACAATTCATGTCCGCAGAATTTCAGTCATTCTGCCAGGCCAATGGTAACCAACATCTGACATCCGCGCCGTTTTCGCCTCAGTCCAACGGTGCCGCGGAACGATTGGTCCACACTTTCAAGTCACAGATGTTGAAATTGCAAGAGTCGCATTCTCGGTAGGACGCATTGTTGCTCTTTTTGTCTTCGTATCGCTCTCAGCCCCGCGATGGTCGCTCGCCGGCTGAGTTGCTCCATGGTCGTTCTCATCGCACCCTGATGTCTTTGCTGCATCCGCCACAGCAGGTTCCTGTGCAGCGGCAGACTCCTGCTTTTGCTCCTGGCGACGTTGTCTATTATCGCAACTATCGCGGTTCACAGCGTTGGCTCGCAGGGCGCATTCTTCGCTGCCTCGGCCGCGCGATGTATTTGGTTTTGGGGGCCTCTGGTGAGGTGCGTCGGCATCTCAATCAGCTGCGCCTCTGTCGTCGCCTGGGTTCTGCCGCTCCCCGTCTGCTTTCAGCGACGGTGCCGTCAGGTCAGCGCCTTGGGGACCCATCTACTGGCTCGCCTCATCCCCAGGTGTTACCGACGCTGCCTTCCATTTTGCCCCATGGCGTCGCGCCGCCGCCGCCGCCGCAGCCACCGCCGGCGCCGCCCGCAGCGGAAGCTTCGCTGCAGCCGTCTGGCGCCTCCCTGGGTCACGCGCCGCCGCTCGCTTCCCGTGACCAGCCGTCCTCCGCCATGGACCTCTTGCCCGCTCCGGACCAGATGTCGTCATCGCGCGTCGGATTCCCGGACGCAATGGAGGTCGACCCTTTGGCCCCTCCGGTGTATCATTACGTGCGCATACACCGCATGTTGACGTGCACCCTGGACTAGGTTTGCAGGCGTTTCCTAGCTCCCCTCGGACCGAATGGCCGGGTGCGGGTGGCACAGCCTCGCCTGTTGTTAGGCTCCCCACCTCATCGCATACGTCAACATGGGGTCCTCCCCACGGCGGGCGGAAGCCTTATCTCACGACCGTTCGCCGATTTGCGGGGGAGGAATGTGGTGTCACCGCCAGACACCACACTTGCTAGGTGGTAACTTAAATCGGCCGCGGTCCTGTAGTACATGTCGGACCCGCGTGTCGCCACTGTGTAATCGCAAACCTAGCGCCACCACATGGCAGGTCACAAGACACGGACATGACCTCACCCCAGTTGTACGGACGACATAGCTTGCGACCAGACGTACTAAGCTTTCCTCTCATTTGCCGAGAGACAGATAGAATAGCCTTCAGCTTAGTCCGTAGCTACTACCTAGCAAGGCGCCATTTGTATCAGTGCTTATAGCTTACTACTATTCAAGAGATGTATTCCAACAAGAGAATAAAAGTTAAGTAACATCTACGTATTTTTCTTCTTATTCATTAATAAGTCTCATGTTCCAGAACTTCAAGCCCGTCTGCGTTAGTTTAGCGTGCACCTAGCTACCTCATTGTGTCTATGCTGTATGAGGTAGACACAACAGTTCTTGCGACCTCAACACGCAATGTGTGGGGAACATTGCGCGCTCTGAAAAATTTCGGTTGCGCGTTTACTTTCAGTTCCAAATGTGCTTGATAGTTCTTAGCGCAACCGAGGCCCGGTGCAAAAATGCCTGCAAACTCTTCACATAGACGAGAAACACTGGCTGAAGGCACAGTCTGGTTCACTGATAGGACCTGATTGACTATAGACAAGTTAAACAACTGAAATAAATCTAAACCAAACAAGTTCACTGCAAAAGAAGAACGAAGGACTTAAAGAGACACAAGTTTTGTTTGTTCCTTGTATGTTGCAAGAAGGCTGCACTGTCCTAACACTGGGATAGCTTGCCCTGAATAACTATTTAACTTAACATTTGCGGCACGCAACGGAGGTGTGCCCAGTCGTTTGTACGTGTCTTTATTGATCAATGAAACTGCAGCTCCGGTATCGAGCTGGAATGATATCACGTTGCCATGAATTTCCAAGTCTACAAAAAGTTTATTGTCCCGCTGATGACAAGAGCGACTGTCTCGTGCAATGTGAACAGACACTGGTACAGAATCACTTGCTACTCGACGGGATTTCCGTCGATGTCTACGCACTCGATTTGTGGGACGAACACAGTCACTGTTAGAAAGAGCGGCACTGGGCGGAGTGGAATGAACTACATGAATTTCCATGGGTGAAGGTTCACGAGCCTGAGTATTCTTGGTTCGACTCCAATTCCAGCGCGAAGCAAAGGGCCTGGAATGGTTGGAAGTGTCCGATCTGAGCTTTTTCTGGCAAACACTTTGAACATGCCCTTTTTTATTACAGAAAAAGCAAATAGCCTGGCCTGACGGGCAATTCTCACGCGAATGTCTAGTAGCGCACCGCGGGCATGATTTTAGCACTGCATTTGCTTGCTTGCACGGCACACGTAGCGGAGAGCTTGGCGGCAGCTGCGCGGACGGGCGCGAGGGCTGTTTACTGTTCCATGCAGCTCGCCCGGCGGGCCGGTTAATGTGACACATGGCTGGCGAAGTTGCAAATGATTCCTGAGCAAAGTCAAGTGTGTCTTGCCTATCCAATATGTCCATCACTTGTTGAAGGGAGGGATTGACTAGTTTCAAAATCTGTTCCCTTATACGAACATCAGAAACGTTCTGTGCAATTGCATCACGTACCATAGTATCTGAATAAGGGAGGCCACATTCACACTCAAAAGCACAATCCCTAGTAAGGCCTTGCAAAGTTGCAACCCACTCCCTATTAGTCTGACCTGCCGTACGTTTTGTATGAAAGAAAGTATACCTTTTTGCAACTACATTGACTGATTCTTTGAAATATGCATCTAATGTAGACAAAATTTCGTCGTAGGACAGAGTTGCTACGTCGCGTCGGGGAAACAATTTCACTATCACACGGTATGTGGACACTCCTACATAAAAAAGCAAAAAAGGTTGCCGCTCAATACCTTGAATTCTGTAGGCGGCGAGATGGAATCCAAATTGGCGTGACCACTCCGTCCAGCCTTCCAGTGCAGCATCAAAAGGACGAAAAGGTGGTGCAACAGCGTGTTGTGGCTGCGGTAGCGGTGGAGCGGCGGTCGCCGCATCGTTTTGCATCGCACGTTGACCCTGGACGAGCTGTCCAAGGGCATCCAATAAGGCCTGCGTCTGCTGATTCTGCAAGCGATAAAATTCGGACAGTACATATGGAGATTGTGGCGATGTCATGACACAAGTAATTTAAGCAAGTATAAAGAAGAAGACCGTTTTTTCACTCGTCGCCATATGATGTGTTGGCAGAAGAGCCAACACCGTGTTGCTAGAGGAGGCCGAAATGCACGCGTTTAAGCTCACGCAGACTGGCGTGAGGTCTGGAACAAGGTAAAGTAATTATAGTAGCCAAAAATAGTACATAGCTTCTGCAATACTTAACTTTAATCCATAATTGGAGAACATCGCTCTTGATGATACATAATTACAATCTCAATATAAACTGGTAATGGCGCCTTGCTAGGTCGTAGCAAATGACGTAGCTGAAGGCTATGCTAACTATCGTCTCGGCAAATAAGAGCGTATTTGTCATTGATCCATCTCTGGCAAAGTCTGCTGTACAACTGGGGCGACTGCTAGGACGTCTCTCTAGACCTGCCGTGTGGCGGCGCTCGGTCTGCAATCACTGACAGTGGCGACACGCGGGTCCGACGTATACTACCGGACCACGGCCGATTTAAAGGCTACCACCTAGCAAGTGTGGTGTCTGGCGGTGACACCACAGATTGCCCAAGTATTCCCGATGACGTTGAACCTAGAACATGTCCAACCACTGACCAACCGCGGCCACATCACCCTCTGACTACGGCACCATTCGTATTCTGCGCTGTTTTCGGTCTTAGAATAGATGGTGCATGAACAGCCAGAGAGCTACGTAAGGACGAATCTATAATACTAAAATGTTTTCCCGGAAACCGAAACCTTGAAACTTCTGCCAGATGTGGCGAAGTGAAACAAAAATTCGATTTTGTACGTTTTGCGAAAGTATTGTTCGAATTTACAAATTTAAAATGCTGTCATAATCCACTCGATAAGGGGGATAATCTTGTGTTAAAAGTTTATCACAACAAGACTAGTGCTACAGTTACAAGCTCTCTGTTTGTCTTGAGGCAGCGCAACTGGTGGCTTGTATATAAACGGATATCAGTCACCAAATATTTGAAAATGAGAGCACTTTGGGACTTCGAACAAGTTTACACATAATTTAATATTTTTACGAAACTTTTTCTCGTTAACACCCCACACAAAACGGGAAAAGGAGAAAAGTGTATGGCTTATTACATTTTCGCTCTTCGAGCAGTACGACTTCAACATCAGACAAGACGTTATAGTTTATTACTTCTTTACTGCCAACTCCATTCGCAACACCCTTTGCATACAGTATCTACATACATCACTTAATGTAAGTCCGACATGATATTTTACAGCTCAGGAGATATGATGTCATAAACATTGAAATGCGTAAAAAAGTAGCTCTTGCTTAAAATGGAATGCTGATTACCTACTTTATATTCATCCCGCATTTCGTAATGAGAGTACTTAGCGGCTTCCAACAGACATTAAGCATAATTTCAAACTATTTCTAGTCTTTGACTCGCCTACATGCTTAAAGGCAAATGTTTAACATATTAACTCATTTGTAAAGTAATCAGACGTTTGACCCTGTTTTATACAAGAAAGCGCGATTCTTTAAATTCTTTTGCTAATGCTGACTTCGGAACTTACCAGAACTTAGTAGCATTTTTTCCCAAGAGCAATACAATGGTTTCACTTGTATCTGACATCACGCCAAGAATGCGTAACGTCTGCAACTCGAAAGAAAGGTGCCATCAGGCAAACCCCAAGATTTGCTAATAGGCAAGATAATCGCTTTGTTATATGTCAGTGTCATATCATCAGTTCTGTTTAGCTCCAGACAACTCACGTATGCTGAAGAAAACCCGTTATACACTGAGATGGCACAAGACGTGGACAGCGATATGCACTTACAAAGATGACGGTAATATCGAGTACACAGGGTATAAAAGGGCAGTGCACGGCGGAGCTGTCATTTGTACTTACGTGAGTCATGTGAAAAGGTTTCCGAGGTGATTATGGTTGCACAATGCGAATTAAGTCTTCGGAAGCGGAACTGGAGTTGGAGCGAGACGTATGGGACATTCTGTTTCGAAAATCGTTATAGAATTCAATATTCCGAGACCCACAGTGTCAAGAGTGTGCCGAGAACACTAAATTTCAGGCATTACCTCTCACCACGGGCAACGCAGTGGCCGGCGGCCTTCACTTAACGCCCGAGAGCAGCAGCGTTTGTGCAGAGTTGTCAGTTCTAACAGACAAGCAACACTGCGTAACACAACTGCAGAAATCAGTATGAGACGTACGAAGAATTTATCCCTCAGGACTAGTTTGACGTTAATGGGCTACGGGAGCAGACGATTGACGCAAGTGCCTTTGCTAACAGCACGACATCGCCTGGTGCTCCTTTCCTGGGCCCACGACCATATGGGCTGGACTATGGACGACTGAAAAACCGTGGCCTGGTCAGAAGAGTCCCGATTTCAATTGGTAAGAGCTGATGGCAGGGTTCTAGATTGGCGCAAGTCCCATGAAGCCATGGGCCCATGCAGTCAACAAGGCATTGTGCAAGCTTCATAATGGTTTCGGTTGTCTTTGTATGTAGTGGACTAGGTCCTCTGGTCCAACTGAACCGATAATTGACTTGAAGTGGTTATGTCCGGCTACATGGAGACCATTAGCAGCCACTCATGGACCATGTTCCCAAACAACGATGGAATTCTCACTGGGCCACAGCTTTTCGCGGCTGGTTTGAAGAACATTCGGGACAACTCGAGCGAGTGATTTGGCCTCCCAGATCGCCCGACATGAATTCCATCGAACATTTATCGGGCGTAATGGCGAGATCAGTTCGTACGCAAAATCCTGCACCGGCAACACTTTCGCAATTATGGACGGCCATAGAGCCAATACCGCTCTGTACTACTGCAGGGAACTTCCAACGAGTTGAGTCCATGCCACGTCGAATTGTTGTACTACGTCTGGCAAAACGCGGCCCGACACGATAATAGGAGTTATTGTGAGACGTGTATATTTCTATTGTCTATTGTCAAACCACAATTATGAAAATGTTTATACAGGGTGATTCAAAAAGAATACCACAACTTTAGGAATTTAAAACTCTGCAACGACAAAAGGCAGAGCTAAACACTATCTGTCGGCGAATTAAGGCAGCTATAAAGTTTCATTTAGTTGTACATTTGTTCGCTTGAGGCGCTGTTGACTAGGCGTCAGCGTCAGTTGATGCTAAGATGGCGACCGCGCAACAGAAAGCTTTTTGTGTTATTGAGTACGGCAGAAGTGAATCGACGACAGTTGTTCAGCGTGCATTTCGAACGAAGTATGGTGTTAAACCTCCTGATAGGTGGTGTATTAAACGTTAGTATAAACAGTTTACAGAGAATGGGTGTTTGTGCAAAGGGAAAAGTTCTGGACGGCCGACAACGAGTGATGAAAATGTAGCACGCATCCAGCAAGCATTTGTTCGCAGCCCGGGAAAATCGACTCGCAGAGCTAGCAGAGAGCTGCAAATTCCACAATCAACTGTATGGAGAGTCCTACGAAAAAGGTTAGTTATGAAACCTTATCGTCTGAAATTGGTTCAAGCACAGTCTGCAGCTGATAAGATTAAAAGAATCGATTTCTGTGATTTTATCCTTGCTCAAATGGAAACAGATGAATCTTTCGTTTCAAAGATTGTGTTTAGTGATGAAGCAACTTTCCACACTAACGGGAAAGTCAACCGTGCTACTGTAACTGGACTACAGTATCTGGAGATGTTACAGAATTGGCTGTTCCCTCAGCTCGAACAAGAAGCACAACAATTCATATTTCAGCAGGATGGAGCGCCACCACATTGGCACTTATCTGTCCGTAACTACGTGAACGTCAACTACCCGAGGCGATGGATCGGCCGCCAGGCAGCTCGTGACAGAGCACTTCATCACTGGCCTCCAAGAAGTCCTGATCTTACCCCCTGCGATTCTTTCTTATGGGGGTATGTTAAGGATATGGTGTTTCGGCCACCTCTCCCAGCCACCATTGATGATTTGAAACGAGAAATAACAGCAGCTATCCAAACTGTTACGCCTGATATGCTACAGAGAGTGTGGAACGAGTTGGAGTATCGGGTTGATATTGCTCGTGTGTCTGGAGGGGGCCATATTGAACATCTCTGAACTTGTTTTTGAGTGAAAAAAAACCTTTTTAAATACTCTTTGTAATGATGTATAACAGAAGGTTATATTATGTTTCTTTCATTAAATACACATTTTTAAAGTTGTGGTATTCTTTTTGAATCACCCTGTATTTTATTAATAGGATTAAGTAGGAATAATTAATACTTGTCATGTTGCAAGTAATTGTGGTAGCAGGGAACGTCTGCACCAAAGTATTGTTGGCAAGAGAGACTGCACATTGATATAATTTTAAAAAGGGTGGGAGAGACAGCGTATAGATACATTTTAAGAAAATAGCAGGAAAGGCCGCGCATTGATACACCTTGTAATGGTAGCAGGGATTGTCTGCGCCAGAAAGCATTGTTGTCAGGAGAGACCGCACTTTAGCGTTCGTAGGAAGTTTGAGAGGAGCGGTGTGCCTGCCAGCCACCAGCTATGATTTACAAGAGATTATAAACGGATGTACAGAGACATCAGCTAACTATTACCATAAGAGGAACTGATATTATCGAATTAAATTTTTGAGAAACTCAAGACTACTGAAGGTATGTTTGCGCACTGCTAGTTGTAAGATTATTGTAAAAAGGAAGGCCCATCTGAACGTTTGTAAAATCATTTCATTTCTGAATATAATAAATTTTGCCAGCAATATTGCAGTACTGATTATAATCCATCTCAAAAACCATCAGCGTAAAACTATGCAAAATTTTATTGCTGTCAAGAAAAAGTTTAACTATCAATTACGTAACTTCAGCCAAATTAATTAAAGAATAACGTCAGCTTTTCTATTAAAGAATAACGTCAGCTTTGGTAATAAATACAGCCACTTATTATGACAGCCCACCAGCAGCTAATAGAGTATAGTAAAACAGAGTAAGTATTGTAACAACTATCACGGCTTCTGACATCAAATGTAACAATTGTGTTACTAAATGTGACACTTCTGTCACTAAATGTAACTGGGTTTTCTCTTTTGATGCAAGTCAATTGTCAGGATGAGCATTCTAAAGCATTCTGTCAGGGTGAAAATATTAAATAAATTAACTTTTCTCTCTTAACAACATGTGGGCAGGGTGGGTTCTTCCTTGGCTCGGGTATGAGGTCGAATGAAACATCATGTTTACATAAGATAACTTTTATTGAAGATTTGTACAACTGTATCTTACGGGATGTTCTGGTTCGGAGAGCGGCAGCTGTGTCGTTTGTGAAGTCTTCTGCTGCGGCAGCGGCGGCGGCGGCGGCGGCGGCGGCGGCGTCTGATTACGCGTAGCGGTGTGTATCTCGTGTCGCTGTCTCGCCCAGCTGACGGGAGACGCGCAGCGCGAGGTGGCCCGTTTAATTATTGCGAGCGAAGTCGTGCATCGGATGATACCTTGAGTGTGGCGTCCCAGTGTTTCTCTTCTCTAAGCGGCCGCGCGTGTTGTGCGTCGACCAGCGGAGCGGCGCGGCGGGGGAAGGCCAGTGTCCCGGACTCGAACCACGGACTCCCGCTTGCCAGTCTTCGGCTGTCAGGTCTTCATCCCAGCTCACAGGTGACTGCTGAGGTGAGGCCGTCTCCTTCCCGTCCTCACGAGTCACCCGGGTACGTAAAAATCAGACTTCAAATACCTTTTAACTTCTGTCTTCTGGCGCTACGGCGGCTGCTTGCTATTCCATTACAGCGGCGGACTTGGTTCGTCTGTGCATGATGCAGACTCTTCTTGCATGACGGTCTTCAGCACCGAAACTGACTGAAAACTACTGCTACTCTTCTTTTCTTCCTTCGTCTCTCGTCTCCGTCTTCATCTGACTTCCTCCGTCTGGCCCACTGCGTCTCGCGTATTTATTCACTTCAGTTTACTGGAGGTGAACGACTTCACGGTCATTGCCTCGTCTGTCACGTTGAAAAGCTTCTCGAAGAATCTTCTTAACGTCGGTCGTTGGCTCTTGGAATGTAGGTGAGGGCCTTTGATCACATGTGACGACTGAGAAACACGTGAGCCGGTCATTGCCTCTTCTGTCACGTTGAAAAGCTTCTCGATGAATCTTCTTTACGTCGGTCATTGGCTCTTGGGATGTAGGCGAGGGCCTTTGCTCACATACGACAACTGAGAAACACGTGAGCCGGTCGGGCGATGCCCTGACGGCTGAATCGACAGCGCCCGCTTATGTGGAAGTTGCTGACTTCATGGTCATTGTCTCTTCTGTTCTGCTGTTCGGCCCGCTGCTTGCGAGTATGTAACTCTCTAAACTAAACCAAGTTTTTCATTTATATCCTAATTTCTAGTTCACTTTGATTTCACTAATTTATTTACTTAACTACCACTCAACATTCCTCCACCCTTCGGAGAAATTCGCTGTTGTGTCGATTCCCTAAGGTCTCGACACAATGAGTGGCTAGGTGCACGCGAAACTAACGCAGACGGGCGTAAATTCTGAAACAGGAGACTGGATGAAAACTATAAAGAAAAGAAGATAGATTTTAATATACTTAACTTTAATGTAGTCTTGTTCTTGTTGAAATACATCTCTTGCATAGTAGTAAGCAATTAGCAATGATACACATGGCGCCTTGCTAGGTAGTAACGATGGACTAGCTGAAGGCTATTTAATCTGTCTCTCGGCAAATGAGAGGAAGACGTGATACGTCTTGTCGCAAGCTATGTCGTCCGTACAACTGGGGCGAGGTCATGTCCGTGTCTTGTGACCTGCCCTGTGGTGGCGCTACGTTTGCGAATACACAGTGGCGACACGCGGGTCCGACATGTACTACAGGACCGCGGCCGATTTAAGTTACCACCTAGCAAGTGTGGTGTCTAGCGGTGACACCACATTCGCCCTCGAATTTACCACTCAACATTCCTCCACTCTTCACACGGCATGAGCACAAGCATTGAAAACTCTCGACTTAGAAAATTACACACGCTTCACATTAAGTATGTGGAAAACACTTTATCACTTTACAAAAGCACTGTACGGTCATGAATCACATAGTTCTTACATAAATCATTGTAATAAGTCTTGATGACAATGAATAAACAAAAATTTACATAGCAACACCTGTTTAATGTACCCTATATGAATGCAAGAATATTTATTCTACAGTATTGTTTACTTGAACATAAGACTGTTTAATAAGGAATGAAGTACAATATACAAAATTAATACACTAATGCTCAAAAGTAACTACTGAAGTACACCAGTTAAGAGTGTGGTATCCAATGAACAGGTATTTGATGAAGTGGTATATTATTATTTGGCTTATTTTTTCGTCTTAGATAAAAGAAAACTGTACAAAGTAGAAACACCAACACAAAGGTTCCAGATATACCCGTTCCTAGCATTATAATTTTAGTTTTGTGTTCACCTTTTAATTTTAAAACATGTTGCATCATAACATTGGCATCAATTTTGCCTTGCTGTGAGTTTATGAACATATCTAATGATTTCAGAAGGGAACTGTCAAGGGAGTCATTGAGGTAGGACAGGTTTTGTGTAGGAAATGCTTGCATGGCGTTTTCTGGCCAATAAATTAGAGGGAAGGATGAATTAACATTAGTTGTACCAGTGATTGTTGCGGGTAAATGAAAATTCGCTCCTGAGATGGAACATAACGTGCCGTTAATTATTAGCCCGCTTCCATGAAGTTCAAAATGTTGTAATGTTGTAGCTACACCGTTCTCGTAACATTGTGCAAAAATATCAGTTGGATTGCTGACTGCATATAACCAGTGATTTTCTACTTGCTCGAAAAAACATGATGTGGAAGTTAATATATCGCGTGGGCAATTGATGGCGTCAGATTGTTCGAAAAATAATTGAGATTCACAACTATTGGCATGTAATTGGATTGCGCGAGATGGACATATAATAACTTGTTCGAATGTGCAACTATTTAATTCAGAAGTTGTCATTACCGTGCTCGTATTGGTGGTTTGGGAGATTAAAAATACTTGGTGTGTCCGGAATTGTACAAATTTATTTATTTTGCCCCACTTTACCGGAAATGAGTGTACTCTGTAACAGTCATATATACCCATTTTATCTGTAACCGGGAAAGATATACGAACTCGTATTCTTGCATTATCTGTGTCAACTAGTACTGTAGCTAAGTGGTAATACTGTGGTAAATGTTTCTTATCTGCAGGAAATATTAACTTTAGTGAATCTGGCAATTGTTTTTCAATTTTAACTAATAATGAGATGAATGTAACCGGCGATAGTAATGTGGGTGACAAATGTCCCTGTACTGCATAGTGGATGGCTTCCTTTAATTCCTCCGCTGCTAGCCGTGCATCTATCACTTGATCAGTGAGTAGCCTAAGCGATCTTGCTACTGCAAGTTTCTTATCCACAATATCGAGCCTTGTTTGTATGACCTTTAGGTCTTTATTCAGCGTAGCAGTAGTACCTAGAAGATAATCGTTTAATTCTTGGGTGAGGTTCCTGATGACCTTGGTATTAGTAAAAACTGTTTGCTCCAATCCGTTTAATCTTGTCGTGTGCCATTCTATAGTGCCTTTATTTAATTCCGCGGTACTCTCTATGTTCTGTAATGAATTATTTAACTGATTAATATCTTCGTTATCCGCTGTACCGAAAATGGTCTTTAGTAGTTTACCTCCTGCGTCCACCCATCCACGTTTAGCTCGTTTAACGGTCTGCGGAAGTATATCTTGTAACTGACGCAACTGTCCTCTCAACTGTTCGTATGAGTAGTGTAATGTTTTAAATTCACTGGATATTTCTTCAAAAATCTCTGGTGAACTTGTCCTTTCATGTAGCGTATCAAATTCTAATTCAAGGTTCTTAAGTTCATTACGTAAGGCCCATAAATTATACTCTAATGAAATAGTCCACTTGTGATTGGTCAGAATTACAGTACCCTGTTTTACAAAAATTACACCACTCATCAACTGATTGATCTGTAGTCCGTTATTCGTATTAGTCAATAATGCAATTATGATGAGCAGTACAGTCACAATGTAGTTGTCCATTATGCTAGAGGCGTTACCTGAAAAAGCAAACAACATGGTTATGGACCTACCAACCTAGTGAAAACAAAAACAAAGAAAAGAAGGAATACATTGTTAACTACAAGATCTTCATGTTTCTACGTTCAAATTTTCTTTCTTAGAAAATAAACCATTATCATGTATTAATTATTTACATTTGTATATTATCCACAGTCTACTAAGATTCCACTAGGACATTCGTACTCTTGGTCGAAGATTGTATGGTGCCATGTCTGTATGTTGTGCTGGCGTGGCTACTCTTTTTCCTTTACGGGAACTTCCTCCACCCTTCGGAAAAGCAGACACTACTGTGGAAGGAATTACATCTGGAGCGCCCTTAAAAGGTTTTAAACGACTTGCATGCACAATGGTAGTTCGGGTGGGCAGTTGCAATTTAACGTTGACTGGTGACGTGATCTCAATAATTTGGTAAGGACCTCTGTAGTTTGTTACAAATTTCTTCGTTTTTCCTCTCGCAATATAAGGAGTTGAAAGCATAACCCACTGACCTATTTTGTAATTTGGATATTTAGCTTGGGTATTACCTAACCTTTCCTGTCGTTCCAAAGCCTTTGTATTAGATTTTTGAACCTTTTTCCATACATCCTTCATCAGTCGACTGAAATCTCTTACTGTTTCTCCGACTTTTCCGTTTTTCTGCCTGATTACATCAAAAGGGGACGGCATTTTTCTCCCATAGACCACTTCATAAGGTGACATGCCAGTTGCTTCATGCGTTTTGGCGTTGTATACCGACACGATTATTGGTAAATACGTATCCCAATTAGAATGTTGTTCGTTAATATAATAACTAAGCATCTTGCCAATTGTCCGATGAACTCTTTCTGTGCGCCCGTTGCACTGAGGGTGTAACGGAGTTGTGCGTAATTTGCGTATTTTTAGTAAGTGGCAAAGCTGTTTCATTAGTTCAAACATAAAATTAGATCCCTGATCTGTGATAATAGCTTCAGGTACGCCAAATTTAAGTATCCAGTTGTTAACTAAAGCTTGGGCAACTGTATTTGCTTGCTGATCTGGGAGACTCACCATAGCTAGATAGCGTGAAAAGTGATCTATAATTGTAAGGACATACTTATTACCAGCAGGTGTTTTATGAAATGGCCCGTAGAGATCCACTCCGCAGATTTGATATGGACATGAAGCCTCGGGGAGCCTCTGTAAGGGTATTTTTGAACGAGAAAGTTCAGCTCGTTGTGCGCACGCAATGCAATTACGAACGTACTGCGCAACATCCTGCTTTCTGCTTTGCCACCAAAATCGCTCTGCTACACGTCTTTCGGTTGTCCGCTGTCCACCGTGTCCTGCAAGGATATGATCGTGGGCCTCTGCCATTATTTCTTGTCTAAGGTGTTGGGGAACAACAATTCGCGGTCCAAGTTTTGTTTTACGGCATAATACACCATCTTCAAAGCAAAATTGTTTTTGAGATGCGTATTTTTTGCATTCTGTATCCTCATCTTGTGCCTTTCTCCAGTCCTCAATATCTCGGCCTGTTGCTTCCAAAAGTGCTATTTTCCGACTTAGACAATCTGCATTTGTGTGTTTTTTGCCTGGTTTATGGATAACTTCGAAATCCATTTCGGAAAGACATAGGGCCCAACGCGTGAGACGACTAGATGGATCCTTTAATCCAAGCAACCATTTTAAAGCTGCGTGGTCTGTAATGACCTTGAATTTCCTACCGTACAAGTAGCATTTAAAGTATTTGATACCATAAATAACACTTAACAATTCTTTCTCCGTTGTGGAATAATTTCTTTCTGCCGTTGTTAGTTGTCTCGAAGCGTAGGCTATGGGGTGTTCCGCGCCATTAATATTCTGACTCAAAACAACTCCTACTGAATGACCACTTGCGTCACAGGATAAAATAAATTCTTTATTATAATCTGGGTAGGCTAATACTGGACTGTGTGTTAACTTATCTTTAAGGGTTTGAAATGCTAATTCACAATCTTCAGACCAATGAAATTTTGCACCCTTTTTCAATAATTGGGTTAAGGGTCGGGCAATTTCAGCAAAATTTTGAACATATTTTCGGTAATACGATGCGAGACCAATGAAACTTTGTACTTCCTTAACGCGTTGTGGTGTTGGGAAGTCCTTAACTGCCGAAATTAATCGAGGATCTGTTTTAATTCCTTTTTCACTAATGACATGCCCTAGGTATGTAACCTCTGTCAATGCAAAAGTACATTTTTCCATATTTAATGTTAATTTAGCTTTTCTAAGTCTCTGAAAAACATTACGCAGACGTACAGCATGTTCATTAATGTCTTTGGAGAATACAATAATATCGTCTAGATATACACAACATTGTTGAGTTTTGAGTCCTCGCAATACTCCATCGAGTAGTCTTTGAAAAGTTGCTGGTGCATTTTTCAAACCGAAAGGCATTCTTTTAAATTGCCAATGGCCTCCAGGGGTAGAAAATGCTGTTTTATGCCTATCTTCTGGTGCAACTTCCAATTGATGATATCCGCTACGTAGATCGATTGTTGAAAAGTATTTACTGTTACCCAAACTGTCAATGATATCTGTAATGTTTGGAAGAGGATAAACATCTGAGATAGTTTGTTTGTTAAGGTGTCTGTAGTCACAACAAAATCTATATCGTTTCGTACCGTCGGAAGACTTCTTTGGAATAATTACGATATTTGAATTATAAGGCGAATCAGAATATTCTATAATTCCATCTTTTAGATGCTGTTCTATAAATTCATCCAGTACTGGCTGTAAGTGATGCGCAACTCTATAAGGCTTCCTATAAACTGGGGGGCTATTTCCTGTTGGGATCCTATGCTGTGTGATATCTGTTGCTGGCAGTGGACCTTCTGCATTAAATAAATCTTGAAACTCAACTAAAACTGCTTCTATCGTGTCTCTATCATTTCCTTTCAAATGCTCAATCTTCTGGCGTAATGCGGTTTTATAGGCGTCTGGTTTCTGACCATCGTTAATATCTGACCAAATGAAATCTTCTTCTTCAAAAGTACTGACTGTAGCTACTAATATTCCCTTATGCAACTCTTTGTCCTCCACTCCGAAATTGTCAATATGTACCGGTACTTTTCTTTCACCTTCAACGTCTTGAACCCGTACAACACTTCTACGTACAAAACAATGTGATACATCTAATTCCTCATTTTCCTCTAAAGGCTCTATTAGACACACTGTATCTGTAGGTACTTCGGGGTCAACGGTCATCCAGAAAAGTTTTCCTGAGCCAGATGGTATCTGATCCCGCGAATCAACCTTCAAGGACGTTGCACGCAGTACAGTTGATTTCGCCTTCCGGTTGGGGAAATCTTGCGGCAGCGGGCCCTTTGCAGCGGTGTCACCTAGCTGAAACACTATTCCGCTAAGTTCTACAGTTTGCTGTCTGAGGTCGATTTTAGCGTGATGTTTATTCAGGAAATCCAACCCTAGGATCGCGTCGTACCCGTCAGTTACCTTTGTTACCACTTCTACATCTTCTTGAAATTGTACACCGTGAATATAGAAAATCAATGATGTACATCCTAATGACTTCACTGTACCTCCTCCTACTCCACTCAATCTATACCTTGGAGGGTCATATTTCTTTTCTCCAATACATTCATTACTTACTATTGATACGTTTGCGCCTGTCTCCACTAGTATCCTTGCCTCTTTATCCTGTATGGTAGCAGATAACCAGCATTCCGCCTTCACATTAGCCTTAATGGCATGAAATTTTATTGGGAACGCCTGGCGGCGGCTCCGACATTCCCGTTGGAGTTTAACTGATTTCTATTTCCAAAAACTTTCTTATACCTACATTCCTTAAATGTATGACCTATTCTTTGACAATTAGTGCATTTAGGTTGTCTGCAATTTTTTGCTATATGTCCCTGTCGATCGCACCTAAAACATCGTACTCCTGCTGAAAATACATTTCGCTTCTCCTTGTATCTGGTGGCAATGTCAATTTCTTCAAAAGCCGTCGCCACAGATACAGCTTCAGCTAAATTTTTAGGAAACTCTGCCCTGACACGACGGGACGTTTCAGGAGGCAACCCACGTAAAAATGTATCCAGAGCTCTATTTTCTGCCTCTTGTAAAATAACTTTATTTGCTTCATCACTAGTTGTCAACTGATAGGTGTTAATATTAACTTTTCTAATCCTATCTACAAAACTTTCTAACGACTCGTTTTGCCTCTGAGTGATAGTGTTTAACTGTTCCCTATAAAATCTACTGCTGTTCTGTTTTTGAAAACGTTTAAGCAATCCTTTCTTCAATTCCTCAAATGTTGGAGCATTCCGTAATTCTTCATGGTATAAGACGTGTGCTTTAGCCTCTCCTGTCAATCTTAACTTTGTCATTTGTAAGAGCTGTTCATCTGACCATGATCCTAACTTTGCAGCTGCTACTAAATCATCAAAAAAGGCTGTTATGTCCTCGCCAGGTTTACCTGAAAAAGAAGTTACTAAGGCTGCTGCTGAGGAATCTAGGGTGGGAGGGATTGAACTGGTTTGCCTAACCTCACTCAACTGCTTAAATAATGCATTATTATCATTTTTAAGCTGTGCTATCTGATTAACTAAGCTCTGAATAGCTTCATCAGTAGAAACCGCTTGTGGTGCTGACTCTGACTTTGTAGGATTTCGTGTCATCATTTTACAAACTATTAGTTACACAATATTACCACACTGAATTCAAAAGATGTTTAAATATTTTCGAAAAAACTCTTAATATCATGAGAGAAAACAAACTTCTAAATAAAGAAAATATTACGACTGCTATGCTAACCCCTATTCTTTCACACATTAAATGATACTAACTGTGAACCTTTAGTGACTGTCATTCACACCTCATATTGAGCCAAGGGTTTTTTCTCTGACACCAATTGTAACAACTATCACGGCTTCTGACATCAAATGTAACAATTGTGTTACTAAATGTGACACTTCTGTCACTAAATGTAACTGGGTTTTCTCTTTTGATGCAAGTCAATTGTCAGGATGAGCATTCTAAAGCATTCTGTCAGGGTGAAAATATTAAATAAATTAACTTTTCTCTCTTAACAACATGTGGGCAGGGTGGGTTCTTCCTTGGCTCGGGTATGAGGTCGAATGAAACATCATTTTTACATAAGATAACTTTTATTGAAGATTTGTACAACTGTATCTTACGGGATGTTCTGGTTCGGAGAGCGGCAGCTGTGTCGTTTGTGAAGTCTTCTGCTGCGGCAGCGGCGGCGGCGGCGGCGGCGGCGGCGGCGTCTGATTACGCGTAGCGGTGTGTATCTCGTGTCGCTGTCTTGCCCAGCTGACGGGAGACGCGCAGCGCGAGGTGGCCCGTTTAATTATTGCGAGCGAAGTCGTGCATCGGATGATACCTTGAGTGTGGCGTCCCAGTGTTTCTCTTCTCTAAGCGGCCGCGTGTGTTGTGCGTCGACCAGCGGAGCGGCGCGGCGGGGGAAGGCCAGTGTCCCGGACTCGAACCACGGACTCCCGCTTGCCAGTCTTCGGCTGTCAGGTCTTCATCCCAGCTCACAGGTGACTGCTGAGGTGAGGCCGTCTCCTTCCCGTCCTCACGAGTCACCCGGGTACGTAAAAATCAGACTTCAAATACCTTTTAACTTCTGTCTTCTGGCGCTACGGCGGCTGCTTGCTATTCCATTACAGCGGCGGACTTGGTTCGTCTGTGCATGATGCAGACTCTTCTTGCATGACGGTCTTCAGCACCGAAACTGACTGAAAACTACTGCTACTCTTCTTTTCTTCCTTCGTCTCTCGTCTCCGTCTTCATCTGACTTCCTCCGTCTGGCCCACTGCGTCTCGCGTATTTATTCACTTCAGTTTACTGGAGGTGAACGACTTCACGGTCATTGCCTCGTCTGTCACGTTGAAAAGCTTCTCGAAGAATCTTCTTAACGTCGGTCGTTGGCTCTTGGAATGTAGGTGAGGGCCTTTGATCACATGTGACGACTGAGAAACACGTGAGCCGGTCATTGCCTCTTCTGTCACGTTGAAAAGCTTCTCGATGAATCTTCTTTACGTCGGTCATTGGCTCTTGGGATGTAGGCGAGGGCCTTTGCTCACATACGACAACTGAGAAACACGTGAGCCGGTCGGGCGATGCCCTGACGGCTGAATCGACAGCGCCCGCTTATGTGGAAGTTGCTGACTTCATGGTCATTGTCTCTTCTGTTCTGCTGTTCGGCCCGCTGCTTGCGAGTATGTAACTCTCTAAACTAAACCAAGTTTTTCATTTATATCCTAATTTCTAGTTCACTTTGATTTCACTAATTTATTTACTTAACTACCACTCAACAGTATATTCATATCGCAGTTCGATGTAGCAGTCAGATGGCGATCCAGTAACAGTAAAAAAGGTAAGGAACAGTTTTGGGTTATTGCAGGTAACGACCGAGGGCCACGACGACGACACATTCTATGTTTCGTCGAAATAATCAGAAAATCACTTTTAATAAGCAGCATTTAAATTTGTATGTGAAGATTGAGAAAGAGAATTAATTTCAAAGGGAAGAATTCATTTGTTATTATTAAGCAAGAGATAGAAATCCTAAGGGAAGGTTTCGTAGGTCATTGTAAAAGGGAAGGTTGCGTAACAAAAGAGATATAGAGGAGACGGTTATTGCGTAACAAAAGAGATATAGAGGAAAGGGGAAGGTTTCAGTATCACATGACTTTTATCACCTCGCTGCAGTTCCCTGTACAAAAAAAATGCCTATGAGCACTATGCGACTTAACTTCTGAGGTCATCAGTCGCCTAGAACTTAGAACTAATTAAACCTAACTAACCTAAGGACATCACACAGATCGCTGCCCGAGGCAGGACTCGAACCTGTGACCGTAGCGGTCGCTGGGTTCCAGACTGCAGCGCCTAGAAGCGCACGGCCGATCCGGCCAGCTTCCCTGTACACCACGGTCGGAAAACGTGAGCATGGTCGCGGTCTGATGTGTGTGCAGTGTCGCAGCAGCGGATTTACGTCAGAAACCCAAATTCTTTCCGCCTTTAGTCTTCCGCAAAACGTCTGACACTAATATCAAATGAAACCTTAATTTGAGCTGATCACACAGCTACATTTTCTAAGAAGGGATAACCATGTCTCCACAAAGAGCAGAAAATAGAGGTATTTTCTACCTTGAATATTTGGTTTTTACTTCTCCATCTTATGCGTAACTATCGCGACGACGAGCTGACAGCAGCATGGAATTTCCACACATTCTGTTTCCTCTACAGACCCTCACTCATATCTCTCTATGACTTTAACATTCCTATCTGAACACCACAACAGAGCTATCTTCTCTTCGTCCTGCTCCATCACATAACTGCCTTTTCTAAACACCCGTCTTTCAATGATCTCACTCATCGTTTTAGAGCGCTGAGTCACACTACTAATATCAGAGTGTGGTGTCACCGCCAGACACCACACTTGCTAGGTGGTAGCCTTTAAATCGGCCGCGGTCCGTTAGTATACGTCGGACCCGCGTGTCGCCACTATCAGTGATTGCAGACCGAGTGCCGCCACACGGCAGGTCTAGAGAGACTTACTAGCACTCGCCCCAGTTGTACAACCGACTTTGCTAGCGATGGTTCACTGACAAATTACGCTCTCATTTGCCTGCCGAGACGATAGTTAGCATAGCCTTCAGCTACGTCATTTGCTACGACCTAGCAAGGCGCCATTACCAGTTACTATTGATGCTGTAAAACATGTACCGTCAAGAGCGATGTTCACCAATTATGGATTAAAGTTAAGTATTCCAGAAGATACGTACGTTTTTTACTAGTCTCATTTCCGTGACCTGTTCCAGACCTCACGCCAGCCTGCGTGAGCTAATACGCGTGCCTTTCGACTTCCTCCTAGTGGGTTGGCTGTCTTGCAAATCCACAACTTAGAGGACAGCTCTCTCATATAACAATAATATCTGCATTGTTTCTGAAAATACTCCTTAGCCCATTAAAACAAGTGCACGCTGTCCAGTCAGACCTTACTCTTATCACTAAGTCTTCAGCTGTGGTAGTCTACCATTACTTCTTTTAGCGTTCGTTAGAATATTCTAGCATTAGCTATAAAATGTTCTTAGCTCAAACTTAAGGAGACATTCCGAACAACTTACTTTGCGCCTTTCTTCCATGACATCCTGAAAACAATGGATCAATGCAGTATTTCTTTAAATGGGAAAAACATTTGACCCAATACCACAGCAAGAATTATTAACGAAAGCACGACGACTTGGAGTATCAAAGAAATTACGAATGAATTGAGCATTTCAGGTGAGGGAGGAGGCAATGTGTCGTATTGGGTGCATACCTGTCGGCATACATGAAGTAAGTTCAGGTGTAAGTGAAGGGCCGGCCGCTGTGGCCGAGCGGTTCTAGGCGCTTTAGTCCGGAACCACGCTGCTGTTACAGTCGCAGCTCAGAATCCTGCCTCGGGCATGAACGTGTGTGACGTCCTTAGGTTAGTTAGGTTTAAGTAGTTCTAAGTCTGGGGGACTGATGACCTCAGATGTTAAGTCCCATAGTGCTCAGAGCCATTTTTGTAAGTGAAGGAAGTGGTCTGCGAGCACTGCCGTTCGTGTTGTGTATTAACAGCCTGGCAGTTAATATTAACAACAGCATCAGACTTGTTGTAGATGATGCTGTTTTCTGTATTGAGGTACTATCACGAAAAAAATCCGCACTAATATTCTGTTAAATGATGACAATAATTCAAAGTCTTGCAAGGACTGGCATCTTGTATTAAATGTTGAGGAACGTAAAACAGTGCAGTTCTAAAGACGCGAAAGCATACTGTCCTATGACTACAATAACAGGGAATCTCAACTGGAATCAATGTACTCAAACAAATAAGCAGGTGGTGGTTTTCGATTTACTGCTAAAGTACTGGAATATGTAATCAGTCCACAAGGAAGACTGCTTACAAAACAATTCTACAAAAGCCAAATTACAAACTTTCAAGACCAGTATTAAGTAAAGACTCTAGATACCTATGTACTACAACCCCGTAGACAACGCTCCCGTAGGGATCACTCAGGTAAGATTAGCGCAGGCCATCTTTCGGCGAACTGAACCGGCAGAAACACTAACACGTGGGTGAGCGAGAAGTTCTCTCCGCCACACACCTGACACGTAAAGCTCTAGCGGTAGTATTGACATTATTATTAGTTCTTAGTGTTGATAAGTTCATTTTGGTTTTCAGATTTGATACCTTTCTTGTTGGATTGTCCTACTCTCTAATCAGCCTCTCCAGCTGCAGTTGAAAAGCAAAACATATTTCTTCCTTATGTTAGCATAGTCTGTACAGCTACTTAATTTGATTCTAATTCAAAACCTTTTATTGTGCTTGTCCCTAGTCTGACATAAGAAAGAACCTATGGCCCATAATATGACTATTCTCAATGAAACATAATAAATTTGAGTTGAGTAATGACTTCTATATGAGGCCTACATTGCCTCACAATGATGGGCAAACGAGCCAAAAATCTCTCGAGTTTTCTACAGAATGTGACAAGAGGCACGTGGCTTCTTGTTTTAATCCGTATTGGATGCACTATCTGAGATACCAAACTAACAAGGGGAGGCCGCCAATTGTGAAATTCAGATTCGATTCATACTGCGCATAATAAAAGCTCATGGCCAGAGGTGTAATGTGGCAAAGCACCAAGATGCACTTATCAGCCGTTGTCGAGAAAATCGACAGTTATAAGAAACCGTTGCGGTGAAATACTCCCTACGATTATTGGTTTTATACAGCGTCGTGGCGCAGCGGTAAGCGCTCGGATTCGTAATCCGAAGATCGCCGGATCGAATCTCGCGCCATGCAATTTTTTTTATTAGTTTTTTGTAATTTATATATATATATATATATATATATATATATATATATATATATATATATATATATATAACTTTTAATGAATTGCTTATGGATGTTGGTGAAGGGGAATCGCTCTCCAATTGTACCGCCTCCATTTCTCCGTTTGTTTAACAGGGTGTATCAAAGCTCTACCGTCCGCACCGATTTTCGACGATGTTATAAGTTGCGCTAGGGACCGCATCTACCTTCTTTCGAAGTTAGCAGGCAACTACGCTGTTATGCGGCGGCTCGTTTCGGCCCATTCAACATCTGTCCTTCAAGTGTAACGACCGTGTAAGGGAGCTTATATTTCATACCTGCCGCAGCAAATTTGTGTTCGTGGGGTCTCTATTCTAATTCGAACGTTTGACTTGCGCTATCCGTTTTCTTTTCGGAATATCGTTTCTACGTCTTCCGTTAACTACACGTGGTTAACATTATGAAGACAATTAATAACATTTGTGAAATACAACTTTGTTTGCGGAAAACATAATGATGTTGGAAGTCGCCAGTTTTTCCACGACAAACGACTTTCAACAACTTATTATATGCGTAATTGTTGCAACTGATTGCCGGGAATTTTATATATATATATATATATATATATATATATATATATATATATATATATATATATATATATATTTGAATTACAAAAAACAAATACTAAAAAAAAGGCTGCATGGCGCGAGGTTCAATCCGGCGACCTTCGGATTACGAACACGAGCGCTTACCGCTGCACCACGACGCTGTAGAAAACCAATAATCGTAGAGAGTATTTCACCGCAACGGTTTCTTTTAACTGTCGATTTTCTCGACAACGGCTGAGAAGTGCATCTTGGCGCTTTGCCACATTACACCTCTGGCCATGAGCTTTTATTATGCGCAGTATGAATCGAATCTGAATTTCACAATTGGCGGCCTCCCCTTGTAAGACACAAGTGCAATATTGCCACTTGTTCTGCATCACTGAATGATTGTTATATCCCCCTTGACCTAATTCGCAGGAGATAAGTGCTATTCATCTACTTGTTCCTGCCAGAAAATGAAATCCGCTTCACTGCTATTTGAGAAAAGGACGGACTGTCTCTCTTCAACACTATTCAATGAAACATGCATTAGACACTTGTAAGCTTCCTACTTATCAACCAGTCTAGTTGCTAAGCCGGAAGTAATAATGTGTTCTCGTACATGACGTTCTACTGTTCGATCAGTAGCCGATGCTTCAACCAACGTCACTGGCTCCTGCCTCGGCTTCACTGGCTGCTGGCTGGTTACTGCTTGGCTGCTTCGTTGATACTGCTTTGATAATGACTTAGCTGCCCTTCTATACGTTTCTTAGGGATCTTTTCCACTTAGGTACGATTGCGCCTGACGCCCTTCATTACCTTTCTGGTCTTCTGGAACATTCTATTGCTATGCCTCCGTACTAATTTATGTCTAAAAGACGGGATTCTTAATCGAATCTTTCCATCATGAATGTGGCTTCGTACCATCGCGTCTTGGCCTTCTCACAAGCGGTTTCCTCGTGCTGTGGCCTTGGATGACCTTCTAGTGTTTATTCTGTGGTCCGCTGTTTACTGACACATTATCTTTTCTAAATATCCTGCCCTCTTCCTTGGTGTCACGTAGAGCACACGGACTTGCTTGCCCAGGAATTTAGGCTGAACTTTTCTTTTTATAAAGTGGTTTGTAACGAAAATGTTCCCCGAACGAGACACGTAATGTCGACTGAGACAGTACTTCCTGTGACAGTTGCTCCATTCCTGCTCTGCGCCTAAGGACGTCTATTCTCCGCAGGCCTATGGCATAACAGTAACATTCCTAAACTTGAGGTTTCGCGTCTGACACCACTATGAGTTCTTCTATTAATTGCCATCAGTTCATCTCCTCGTCCTCTTTCTCCTGATTGCTGCGTTCAGCCCATTACTTCTTGTCTAGAGTCCCAAAGCAATATAACCCCCTCTAGTAAATAAATTAAATCAACTTCTCTGAATTTCCTTTACCTTAAAATCATTATCTCATAATTGGCCAAAGCCTACACACTCGCGTGATCTGGAAGAACATCATAAGAAGTCATATTCCGATATGAACTGAACGAAGACAATTGCCATATAAGTGATTACATTGTTGCTATATTGCTATTCTTCGACGTCTATTTTTCACCTAAAATATGGATAGTGCGAAAATTTTGTTACGAAATTGTTTTCTACAACTAGTATAAAAGATGAAATTCTATCAGAGACAGCAAAGAACACGGAAGGATGGAATGTATGTTGAATGGAATGAATATTGCATTAATATAGCTTCAAGAAACACGACGGTAACGGAATGCTATGGACTTTAAATGGGCAACGCTGAGAGAATTAAATCAGGAAATGAGACACTAAAAGTTATGAACGTCTTTCTTTGGGGGGGGGGGGGGGAGGAGGGGGAAGAAGATAAATAATGCTGATCGAAGTAGAGAAGATACAAAAGACAGAATGGCAAAACAGAGAGAAAGAAAAGCGTTTGTGAAAAAGAGAGACATCAAATATAAATGTAAATGTCTGGAAGTCTTTTCTGAAGGTATTTGTCGGAAACACCCCTTAGAGGAAGTGGAATGTGGACGTAAAAGCAGATTGGTTGGTTGGTTGGTTGGTTGTTTGGGGTTTAAGGGACCAAACAGCAAGGTCATCAGTCCCTTGTTTCAAATGTGGTCCATTCCGCTAGTGTGACATCTCAGGAAAGTCAGAACAATCAAAAGGAAAAGGCTAAAAATGAAAAAGGACAGTCATGTTGTCAATGGTAAAAACAAAATGAGGGAAGTCAGCAAGAGAACGAACCAAACGCTATGCTGTAGCAGCAGAGGCAAGACCACCTGCGATTTAAAAGGTGCAACCGCTAGAATGTAGAAGTACGTATGGGAAAAGGAGACTAACCAATCTTTTAAAAAAAAAGTAAAAACAGAGTAAAAGGGGAAGAAAAGAGGATCTCGGTCAGGAAGGTGAGTCGGGAATCTCCAAACACGGCTTACAGTGGGAGATACCCCAACACTCACCGCCCTGCCCCAACACCAGAGAGATTAAAAACCTTAAAACTGAGAATAAAAACCACTTTCCCGGAGGAAACCGAGAACCAGGGAGACCATCCGGGAATCGTCAGCCAACAACAAAGGTATACTGCGGGGGAGTCTGTACTTAGTACGCAGAGCCAAATGAAGGGGGCATTCAACCAAAATGTGGGCTACTGACTGGAAGGCTCCACAACCACAAAGCGGGGGTGGCTCATCACACAAAAGAAAACCATGGGTCAGCCTGGTGCGGAGACGACACAGTGTGGTCGAGTCCTTTCGGGAGAGGCGAAAGGAAGAACGCCACGGACCTGGTGTCACCTTAATCGCACAAAGTTTATTAGACAGGGGAATAGCCTCCCAAGAGTTGGCCCATGACTGTGCGAAGTGGGATTTAATGTGAAGCCGTAAATCCGCTGCAGGAGGGGTTACAGAAAACGGGGGGTAAGTGACTGCTCCCCCAGCCAAACGATCAGCGAGCTCATTACCCGGGATACCCACATGGCCAGGGACCCAAGTCAATGGAACAAGCAGCACGGTGAATATCAACGAGATGGTCATGGATGGCAGAGACCAAGGGATGGCGCGAAAAACACTGGTCAATAGCCAGAAGGCCACTCATTGAGACCGTACATAACAGAACGCAGTTGTGTTGGGACTGTTTAGTAAAAGTAAGGGCATGGGAAATTCCCTTCAATTCCGCAGTAAACACCCCACATGTAGGTGGCAGCAGATGACGTTCCAACAGCGGACGTGAAGGCATACCCCACATGATCAGCAGATTTAGAGCCATCAGTCTAAAAAACAACAGCATCCCGAAACTCCCATAAAATTTGGCGAAAAAAGGAATGGAACACCATCGGGGGGATGGAATCTTTCGGACCTCGGCGGAGATCCATCCGAATTCGAGGCCGAGGAACTAACCAAGAGGGGGGGGGTGGGGGGGGGGGGGGAGCGAGGAAGACAGGACAAAGAAGGAAGCTGAAAATCACGGCAAAGAGACGCAAGGCGGAGCCCAACCGGTAAACCTGCCCGAGCGGGAATCGGGTGGGCGACGTCCATGGCCTGGGAACAGGATAGAATAGGAAGTATGAGTGGGAGAGGAACGAATAGCGAATGCATAAGACACCAGAAGCTGGGACCGCCGACCAGAAAGGGGGGGGGGGATCCCAGCTTCAGCCAGGAGACTATCAACAGGGCTAGTAGGGAAGGCACCGGTGGCCAAACGGGTACCACGATGGTGTACTGGATCCAGCACATGCAGTGTGGAAGGAGCAGCTGAACCATAAACTTGACAACCATACTCCAAGCGATACAGAACTAAAGCACGATAGCCGGCCGCTGGTGGCCGAGCGGTTCTGGCGCTACAGTCTGGAACCGCGCGATCGCTACGGTCGCAGGTTCGAATCCTGCCTCGGGCATGGATGTGTGTGTTGTCCTTAGGTTAGTTAGGTTTAAGTAGTTCTAAGTTCTAGGGGACTTATGATCTCAGCAGTTGAGTCCCATAGTGCTCAGAGCCATTTGAACAATTTTTTTAAAGCACGATAAAGACTGAGAAGGAGGGAACGGTCCGCACCCCAAGAGGAGTGGAGAAGGAAGCGAAGGACATTGAGTTTACGGAAACATCCTACCTTCAGAAGTCTGATATGGGGCAGCCAAGTGAGCTTGTTCTCGAAAAGAAGACCCAGGAAACAAAACTGTGGGACCACAGGCAATCGTTGCGCATCGAGATAGAGCTCTGGATCAGGGTGGATCGTACGTAGTACGGCGACAGAAGTGGACCACCCGCGATTTTAGAGGAGAGAATTGAAACCCGTGTGAGAGGGTCCATGCAGAGGCACGCAGTATAGCTCCCTGGAGCTGCCGTTCTGCAGATGCCATCGAGGAGGAACTAACCCAAATGCAGAAATCATCCACATACAGGGCAGGGGCGTTCAAAGGACCGACAGAGGCCACAAGTCCATCGATAGCAATGAGGAAAAGAAGGACACTCAAGACAGAACTCTGTGGGATGCCCGTCTCCTGGATCCGTGGAGAACTAAAAACAGTACCAACCCGAACCCTGAATGACCGATGGAACAGGCACTGGCGGATAAAAATCGGGAGTGGGCCCAAAGACCCCACTGATGAAGGGTAAGTTAAATGTGATGGCGCCAGGCCGTGTCATAGGCCTTGCAAAGGTCAAAAAATACTGCAACCAAATGGCGGCGCTGGGAAAAAGCCTGCCGAACTGCGGATTCCAAGCCAAGTAAATGATCGATTGGAGACTGTCCCTCTCGGAAGCCACACTGGTAAGGGGACAATAGATCCCGAGATTCGAGGACCCAATTGAGCCGACGGGCTACCATCCGTTCAAGTAACTTACAAACAACATTGGTCAGACTAATTGGCCGATAGCTTTCAACAAATAGGGGGTTCTTACCAGGCTTAAGGACAGGAACCACCATGCTATCCCTCCACTGAGAAGTCACCCTGGAGCCAGATACAGTTAAACACCCGAAGAAGATGTTGCCGTTGTGGAGCACTGAGATGTTGAAGCAGTTGGTTATGAATGGAGTCTGGGCCAGGGGCCGTATCATGAGAAGAAGATAGAGCAGAAAGAAATTCCCATTCAGTAAAAGGTACGTTGTAAGATTCTGACTCACAAGGGGTAAAACATAAGGTTGAAGTTTCGGCCCGCTGTTTCTGGTGAAGGAAAGCAGCCGGATAGGAGGCTGATGCTGATGCCACTGCAAAATGGGTCGCAAGATGTTCCGCAAGAACTAAAGGGTCCGAACAAAGGCCATCTGGGAGGTGAAGGCCTGGGAGGGTGGACTGCCGATGGCAACCTTGGAGAAAGCGAAGTGTAGCCCATACCCGTGACAGAGGGACAGTAGAACCGAGGGAAGAAACAAATCGTTCCCAACATATCCGCTTGCTCTGTTTGATTAAATAACGGGCTTTAGCGCGAAGGCGTTTAAAGTTAGTAGGGCTGGCTACGGATGGGTGCCTCTTAAAGTGTTGCAAAGCTCGATGGCGATCACGGATGGCAATGGCAATGGCCGTACTCCATCACGGGACTTGCCAGCGACGAAATGGTCCAGATGAGCGCGGGACAGCAAGGCTAGCAGCGCGAACAAACGCGTCAGACACGTCACGTAGGACGTCATCAATACAACCCGACAAAGAGGGAGAAAACACGAACTGTGCAGTGTATAGAGGCCAATCGGCGCGTTCGAAAGACCAACGAGGTAACCTGTCCATCGGGAGCGGGAAGGGAGAGAGAGAATCAACGGGAAATGGTCGCTATCACAAAGGTCGTCGTGTGGCGACCGGTGTAATGAAGGGAGGAGAGAGGGAGAAGAAAGAGAAAAAAGATCAATGGCAGAAAAGGTACTATGACTGGCACTGAAATGAGTAGGGGAGCCATCATTAAGATGGCACAAGTCGTGGTCTGCAATAAACAGGTCTATGAGAAGACCTAGTCTAGATGCCGGCCAGGGTGGCCGAGCGGTTCTAGGCGCTACAGTGTGGAACCGCGTGACCGCTACCGTCGCAGGTTCGAATCCTGCCTCGGGCATGGATGTGTGTGGTGTCCTTAGGTTAGTTAGGTTTAAGTAGTTCTACGTTCTAGGGGACTGATGACCTGAGAAGTTAAGTCCCATAGTCCTCAGAGCCATTTGAACCTAGTCTAGATGGAAAGGCACTGCCCCACAAGGGATGATGAGCATTAAAATCCCAGTCCTGTCAGGAGGGAGATAAAGATTGCAGACCGTGACCCTAACAGCAACCGCTTCCAATGTAGTTTGAAGAGGAATCCATGTGCTAGCAATGTCTTTACGGACCAACGTACAAACGACACCTGAAGCCCGCAGGGGTCCGACCCAATTTCGACAGAAAACACGGAACCCACGGAGGGTCAGTGAGTGTGCATCAGTAAAATGAGATTCCTGTAGAACTACACAAGCTGCAGAGTAAGACGAAAGAAGAGATTACAATTCCGGAAGGTGACCATTGTATCCATTACAGTTCCATTGGATAAACACTGAACACACTAAAACCAGTCATACCGCCGGGTCCCCACCCACCACGGACAAGAAGGGGGCGACATCCAGGAACAACAGGTCAGAATCCCATTGTGAAGCCGGGGATGGGACCTCTGGTGACACCAGAGGCTCTTTGTCCCGGGACATATTTCTTCTTCTTTTCAGGCTGAGATCAAGGAGGGCTGTGTGGCATAAAGGAGCCAGCTGCAGCAAGATTGGGAACAGAAAGAGGCCGGGCGACCTGGGGGCCGACAGACCGCGGCTCTCGCGGTCGTCGTGTTGCAGCAGACCTTTGGCCTGGAAGGTGCCGGGAAGGGGCATCCCGGGAGAGGTCCCCTTGACCGGCAGACGCCGAAGGAGTGGGACACTTCTCCGGCTGGGGAGGGGGAGCAGCACCCAGAGGAGAAGGTGTAGGAGCTGCAGGGGTGGGGGGGAGGAGAGGGGTCCGGGATTGGGGCTCTACGTTCAGGGGCTCTCCTCACAGGCGCCACCCAGCCACAGCTAGGGCCGTCTGGCAAGGCGGTCATTGCCGGGAGTTCCGATGCTCCAGGATGATGAGCAACCACTCCAAGGCTTGCATGAGGCTCAGGTATCAGAAGTGTAATCCCTGTGTGTTCAGGGGGCTCAACCAAAAGGGTACATAGCGACCCCACCACACGGTCTGGTTACCGTGCTGGCTATGCACCCTAGCATCAGACAACAACATGAAAGAAAAGGTGGAATGTTCTAGGAGGGCACACATCAGAGACACTAGGTAAGATGCTCTTCCCCAAATGGCTCACACTATGGAAAAATTTAGTAATGGAGGTCAAACCCCAGAGGGGGACCAGGGAGTGCCAAAAGGTGCTTACACAACAAAGCCAAATTGTAAAACCAACAGAACCAGGAGGAAAGCGGGGGCCTACATAAGCAAGGACCCCAAGAGAGGGAGAGGAGAGGGCGAGGGGAAAGGAGCAAGGAGGGGAAAGGAGCAAGGAGGGGAAAGGAGGGGAAGGGAAAGGAAATGCAGCCCTGGAGAGAAAGAAGGCTGCAGTATCTCGGGGCCCCGTGCTCGCCACGCACGTATCCACAAAAGAGTTGTGGACCCCCTGGGGGGGGGGCCTAAAAGCAGAGAATAGAAGTGTCTAAAGTGGGGTTCTGTAGAACAACGATGACGAACATGTGGGTAAATGGCATGAGTAGTAAATAGGTACTGAATGGAACAGTGGAGAAAAGAAATTTATTTCACAGCGTCAGTGAAAGACGGGATCATCCTACGGCATCAAGGAATAGTCACTTTACGAGTAGCAATGGAGGGAGGTGTGGTGGGGAGGGAGAAGGGGTCGGGGTTAATATTTTAATGGCAGACTGAGGCCAGAATACGGCAAGGCGGCACAAATGGATGCAGGTTGCAGAAGCTATGCAGAGAAGAGCTTGGTAAGCTTCTACCGTATCCACCAGAAACGACACGTTCCCTTCCAAGCATTTTTTTAAAGTGTTATGCACCGTTTCGAGATACGTTGAGTGCAAGCATGCGAGTCGTTTGAAAGTCGCACTCTGGACGAGCTACCGCTACCAGCAGTGGCTGCTGTTAACAGGTGGCCCACGTGGGGATGCACAGCACGAAAGAAGCAAGGGCTGATGGTAACGCATGCAGTAGCTTCGGACCCCGATCAGTTAACGATATGAATATAACCATCATCTAAAAAAGGAAACAAATTAGAAACTCAGAGATCAGGGGAAGTCTCAGTAATCATAGAAAGACGCTACAGGAAAAATAAATTCATAATAAATATACTTTAGTAACAGTAAGTTTGGATCGTACTGTGTAAACGATCACCCACGATAGTTAACAAAGATGCAAGAAGTTCCGTTCAAAGTTATATCAGTCTTAAGGTTGTGGGCAGGTGATCTACAGAGGTAACGGAAGCGAAAAGCAATACTGTCGTATGGGACATCCACAGTAGCGAAATTATTAATGCAGTTAAGACACAAACGACTTACAGACATTGGCTGCGAGCGGGCATTGCATGAAATCAAGGGGTAAAGTTTAAACTTTCTGTCGGACCGGGGTTCAAAAAATGGCTCTGAGCACTATGGGACTCAACATCTTAGGTCATAAGTCCCCTAGAACTTAGAACTACTTAAACCTAACTAACCTAAGGACATCACACACACCCATGCCCGAGGCAGGATTCGAACCTGCGACCGTAGCAGCCCCGCGGTTCCGGACTGCAGCGCCAGAACCGCACGGCCACCGCGGCCGGCGGACCGGGGTTCGAACCAGCGTGTTCTGCTTACTAGGCAGAGGCTGTGACCACTGAGCCATGCGGACACTGTGGTCAGTGCAGTTTCACGGCCTACCATAGCACGCCTCCCGTCAGATCAAAATTCTCAACTTACCCACACACTACTAATGTAGTGCCCTTGCCATGTCGGCCGCTGTGGTCGAGAGGTTCTAGGCGCTTCAGTCTGGAAGCGCACGACCGCTACGGTCGCAGGTTCGAATCCTGCCTCGGTCATGGATGTGTGTGATGCCCTTAGGTTAGTTAGGTTTAAGTAGTTCTAAGTTGTAGGGGACTGACGACCTCAGATGTTAAGTCCCATAGTGCTCAGAGCCATTTGAACCATTTCAACCTTGCCATATATCCTCATTACTCGCGGCGTTTCTCCAATTCCTGTGAGTTCGAGACGGCCAATGATGGCATCAGTGCAGGAGCACACCAGGCTCGAACTCTTACGGTTCAACTTCAGACAATTGGGTCTGTAAACCTGGTACGACTAAAGCAAGCTAAAAAATATGTATGTTCTTTTAGTAATGTGACAACTTCCGTGTATTTTGTGATCACTCATCACTGCTGAACTGGTTTCGTCACGGGAAGAACGGCTCAATAAAAGTGTGGCACGTAAAACAAACATTCTACGCTAAGTATGACGGTATACCTACTCATGCGAGCACTGTCATTCTCGTACGTACTTTGAAAGAAACTAGTGAACTACGAGAGACACTCCGCACGGTAAGTTGCATGAAAGATGCAATGCTGCAGCCCGAGTGCAAAGCATTGACAGGTCGTTAAGAAATACTGACTGCCCTATTGCTCCGTACGTCGGTCGGCGGAGAATACGTGAAGTGCCACCGAAGGATAGTTCATTAAGAAATGATAGTACCACTGTGTGATCTTTTTTTGTGCAAGGATATTTTAAATATTTTGTCCAATTGATTAGTGAAAGAATAGTATTGGTAGTGTTAAAAACTACGTCAAAACGGTCTACGGATTGGGGACCACAACAACAAAAACAACTACAGAACAACAAGAAAGTAATCTGGATGTGAATTCCGAGTGCGCGACTTGTTTCCTGCAGCTTGCACCTCGACTCAGACCATGTCGTCTTCAAACAATGTCGAATCCAGAGTGGAGTACGCAGCCCGTGCGCCCACGTGGCTGTTCCGGACACCCTTAGCGCCCACGTGGCCACTGAAGTTACGCCCACGGTGTTTACAATGACAGGCCGACGGTCCCAGGCGCGCGGCCTGTTAGCCACACCAGACAGGAACCAGAATGGACGGCCTGCTCTGTCCCACCGGCTCCAATCAATCACCGGCCGGTGGCCTCTGCTGCAATCGCGGCTAACTGGGTCACCGGCAGCTGGAGTCTCTGGAGTCGCTGGAGCCGCCTCCGCTGCCGCCGCCGCTGCAGCTGGCCGCGTCCGGACGGCTCACGTCGGCGGAGCTCAGCGAGTGAATGGACGTCTGGTCTGCCGAGCACAACAGCTGTACACCGCGTGTTGCCATTCAGGAACCACCTCGTGGACTATGAAGTACCGAGGTCTGTGGACTCTTGGCGGTGTAAAAGACTGAAGCTTTTAAGTCAATGCAACCAGAAGGTCGAGCAATTATATTACTTACTTTGATACTCGCAAACTCACTCATCAAATACTTGTTTCGTAAATAAAAAACGCCTTCTGTAGCTACACTGTGTTTTATTCTCCCAGACGCATTTCGCCTTTTGTTTTACTTTACGGCATTGTCAGTGGAATCTACACTCCTGGAAATGGAAAAAAGAACACATTGACACCGGTGTGTCAAACGCACCATACTTGCTCCGGACACTGCGAGAGGGCTGTACAAGCAATGATCACACGCACGGCACAGCGGACACACCAGGAATCGCGGTGTTGGCCGTCGAATGGCGCTAGCTGCGCAGCATTTGTGCACCGCCGCCGTCAGTGTCAACCAGTTTGCCGTGGCATTCGGAGCTCCATCGCAGTCTTTAAGACTGGTAGCATGCCGCGACAGCGTGGACGTGAACCGTATGTGCAGTTGACGGACTTTGAGCGAGGGCGTATAGTGGGCATGCGGGAGGCCGGGTGGACGTACCGCCGAATTGCTCAACACGTGGGGCATGAGGTCTCCACAGTACATCGATGTTGTCGCCAGTGGTCGGCGGAAGGTGCACGTGCCCGTCGACCTGGGACCGGACCGCAGCGACGCACGGATGCACGCCAAGACCGTAGGATCCTACGCAGTGCCGTAGGGGACCGCACCGCCACTTCCCAGCAAATTAGGGACACTGTTGCTCCTGGGGTATCGGCGAGGACCATTCGCAACCGTCTCCATGAAGCTGGGCTACGGTCCCGCACACCGTTAGGCCGTCTTCCGCTCACGCCCCAACATCGTGCAGCCCGCCTCCAGTGGTGTCGCGACAGGCGTGAATGGATGGACGAATGGAGACGTGTCGTCTTCAGCGATGAGAGTCGCTTCTGCCTTGGTGCCAATGATGGTCGTATGCGTGTTTGGCGCCGTGCAGGTGAGCGCCACAATCAGGACTGCATACGACCGAGGCACACAGGGCCAACACCCGGCATCATGGTGTGGGGAGCGATCTCCTACACTGGCCGTACACCACTGGTGATCGTCGAGGGGACACTGAATAGTGCACGGTACATCCAAACCGTCATCGAACCCATCGTTCTACCATTCCTAGACCGGCAAGGGAACTTGCTGTTCCAACAGGACAATGCACGTCCGCATGTATCCCGTGCCACCCAACGTGCTCTAGAAGGTGTAAGTCAACTACCCTGGCCAGCAAGATCTCCGGATCTGTCCCCCATTGAGCATGTTTGGGACTGGATGAAGAGTCGTCTCACGCGGTCTGCACGTCCAGCACGAACGCTGGTCCAACTGAGGCGCCAGGTGGAAATGGCATGGCAAGCCGTTCCACAGGACTACATCCAGCATCTCTACGATCGTCTCCATGGGAGAATAGCAGCCTGCATTGCTGCGAAAGGTGGATATACACTGTACTAGTGCCGACATTGTGCATGCTCTGTTGCCTGTGTCTATGTGCCTGTGGTTCTGTCAGTGTGATCTTGTGATGTATCTGACTCCAGGAATGTGTCAATAAAGTTTCCCCTTCCTGGGACAATGAATTCACGGTGTTCTTATTTCAATTTCCATGAGTGTATAATGATACACTCATGATACACTTTCATTTTGTTTGCGCAAGCAAACCAAACAAGGTGAGAAATACAGAGAACTCAAAGTAGTTACGTCTTGAAGTTACGGTTTTCGATAAAATGTCTGTATTGGTGACAGAAAATTGATAGTGCATCACAACAATAAGCGCGACCTTCAGCATGTGACCAGATGAGAGGAAACGCAGATGCCAATCAAAATCGCGAAGGGCTGTAAGTTATCACTTATTTACATAAAAAGCGAGAAGTGAACTGTTTTATAATCTACGTATAATACATATAAAAACACAGAAAACCTAAGAAGTATTTGCTGAAAACTAAAGCCTATTCATTTCTGTTATGTTTATATCTGTGTGGGTACGTGCGCGTGCGTGTGTGTGTGTGTGTGTGTGTGTGTGTGTGTGTGTGTGTGTGTGTGTGTGTGTGTATGTGTGTGTGTGTGTGTGAGGGAGAGACAGAGTGGAAGAGAGAAAGAGAGAGGGGGGGGGGGGAGATGCATCACCTTTTTTTCTGTAGAATGTTGAATATCAATGTAGTAGCTGTCTGAAAATGGTTGAAAATTTGTACTTTCACTTGATTTGAGTTTTGGATTAAATGTTTTGTGGAGAGGTTCATGGAGAAGTGAGTGGAAACGGCATTGGGTGGTATTATTATTACTATAGTAGTTTTACTCTATTATTTTATCTATTAGTGTAAACAATGGGCCGGCCACTGTGGCCGAGCGGTTCTACGCGCTCCAGTCTGGAACCGCCCTGCTGCTACGGTCGCAGGTTAGAATGCTGCCTCGGGCATGGATGTGTGTCATGTCCTTAGGTTAGTTAGGTTTAAGTAGTTCTAAGTCTAGGGAACACGTTAGGCAATACTGACCCTACGAAGATTAAGGAAAGGCAAACCTACGCTTCTAGCATTTGTAGACTTAGAGAAAGCTTTTGACAATGTTGATTGGAAAACTCTCTTTCAAATTCTGAAGGTGGCAGGGGTAAAATACAGGGAGCGAAAGGCTATTTACAATTTCTACAGAAACCAGATGGCAGTTATAAGAGTCGAGGGGTATGAAAGGGAAGCAGTCGTTGGGAAGGGAGTGAGACAGGGTTGTAGCCTCTCCCCGATGTTATTCAATCTGTATACTGAGCAAGCAATAAAGGAAACAAAAGAAAAGTTCGGAGTAGGTATTAAAATGCATGGAGAAGAAATAAAAACTTTGAGGTTTGCCGATGACAGCAAAGGACTTGGAAGAGCAGTTGAACGGAATGGACAGTGTCTTGAAAGGAGGGTATAAGATGAACATCAACAAAAGCAAAACGAGGTTAATGGAATGTAGTCGAATTAAGTCGGGTGATGCTGAGGGAATTAGGTTAGGAAATGGGACACTTTAAGTAGTAAAGGAGTTTTGCTATTTGGGGAGCAAAATAACTGATGATGGTCGAAGTAGAGAGGATATAAAATGTAGACTGGCAATGGCAAGGAAAGCGTTTCTGAACAAGAGAAATTTGTTAACATCGAGTATAGATTTAAGTGTCAGGAAGTCGTTTCTGAAAGTATTTGTATGGAGTGTAGCCACGTATGGAAGTGAAACGTGGACGATAAATAGTTTAGACAAGAAGAGAATAGAAGCTTTCGAAATGTGGTGCTAGAGAAGAATGCTGAAGATTAGATGGGTAGATCATATAACTAGTGAGGAGGTATTGAATAGAATTGGGGAGAAGAGGATTTTGTGGCACAACTTGACTAGAAGAAGGGATCGGTTGGTAGGGCATATTCTAAGGCATCACGGGATCGCCAATTTAGTATTGGAGGGCAGCGTGGAGGGTAAAAATCGTAGAGGGAGACCAAGAGATGAATACACTAAGTAGATTCAGAAGGATGTAGGCTGCAGCAGATACTGGGAGGTGAAGAAGCTTGCACAGGATAGAGTAGCATGGATAGCTGCATCAAACCAGTCTCAGGACTGAAGACCACAACAACAACAAGTCTAGGGGACTGATGACCTCAGATGTTAAGTCCCATAGTGCTTAGAGCCATTTGATTTTGTACACAATGTTTGATATGTGTGCACGCAAACATACTCGTCAATCATCAAAACTTATAGGATACTTCCCGTTGATCTAAAATGATGAAATTTGGAAGTACAAGTAAAGGAAAATAACCGAAAATTGTTAGCTTGTAATTATATCACAGGATATAATATTTCTTTTGTCATTTGTTATCCGACGTCGTACTTGATAATAAAACAGTCAGTAGGTCTGCATTCATGCTGACCGGGTCGCATTGGTAGAAGTCAAACGACAGGCAAGGAATGACTTTATTGTTCATGTGACGCTTTCCGGAATGTATCCATCATCAGATACCGAGGAGCGATTACTGCACATAGATATCTCGTTTCGAGTTGTATGCGACACAAATGTTCTCAAACTAGACTGGTTATCTGATGATGGAAAAATTCCGAAACTCGTCAGATGAACAATAAAGTCATTCCTTGCCTGATGTTCGCCTTTCACCATTGCGACCCGGTCAGCCTGAATGGAGGATTACTGATTTCTATAAAAACGATCACCTGCTTCCTGCGTGACTTTATGTCACATTTGTATCATTGTAAATAAAACATTCTCGAAAATCTTGGAGTCCCCAGGACCGAGATCTTACCAGCATTCATCCTGCCTGTGGTCTTCAGTCCTGAGACTGGTTTGATGCAGCACTCCATGCTACTCTATCCTGTGCAAGCTTCTTCATCTCCCAGTACCTACTGCAACCTACATCCTTCTGAATCTGCTTAGTGTATTCATCTCTTGGTCGACCTCTACGATTTTTACCCTCCACGCTGCCCTCCAATGCTACATTGGTGATCCCTTGATGCCTCAAAACATGTCCTACCAACCGATCCCTTCTTCTAGTCAAGTTGTGCCACAAACTTCTCTTCTCTCCATTCCTATTCAATACCTCCTCATTAGTTACGTGATCTACCCACCTTATCTTCAGCATTCTTCTGTAGCACCGCATTTCAAAAGCTTCTATGCTCTTCTTGTCCAAACTGGTTATTGTCCATGTTTCACTTCCATACATGGCTACACTCCATACAAATACTTTCAGAAACGACTTCCTGACACTTAAATCTATACTCGATGTTAACAAATTTCTCTTCTTCAGAAACGATTTCCTTGCCATTGCCAATCTACATTTTATATCCTCTCTACTTCGACCATCATCAGTTATTTTGCTCCCTAAATAGCAAAACTCCTTTACTACTTTAAGTGTCTCATTTCCTAATCTAATCCCCTCAGCATCACCCGATTTAATTTGACTACATTCCATTATCCTCGTTTCGCTTTTGTTGATGTTCATCTTATATCCTCCTTTCAAGACACTGTCCATTCCGTTCAACTGCTCTTCCAAGTCCTTTGCTGTCTCTGACAGAATTACAATGTCATCGGCGAACCTCAAAGTTTTTACTTCTTCTCCATGAATTTTAATACCTACTCCCAATTTTTCTTTTGTTTCCTTTACTGCTTGCTCAATATACAGACTGAATAACATCGGGGAGAGGCTACAGCCCTGTCTCACTCCCTTCCCAACGACTGCTTCCCTTTCATGCCCCTCAACTCTTATATCTGCCATCTGGTTTTCAGTAGAAATTGTAAATAGCCTTTCGCTCCCTGTATTCTACCCCTGCCACCTTCAGAATTTGAGAGTATTCCAGTCAAGATTGTCAAAAGCTTTCTCTAAGTCTACAAATGCTAGAAATGTAGGTTTGCCTTTCCTTAATCTAGTTTCTAAGATAAGTCGTAGGGTCAGTATTGCCGCACGTGTTTCTATATTTCTACGGAATCCAAACTGATCTTCCCCGATGTCGGCTTCTACCAGTTTTTCCATTCGTCTGTAAAGAATTCGCGTTAGTATTTTGCATCCGTGACTTATTAAACTGATAGTTCGGTAATTTTCACATTTGTCAACACCTGCTTTCTTTGGGATTGGAATTATTATATTCTTCTTGAAGTCTGTGGGTATTTCGCCTGTCTCATACAACTTGCTCACCAGATGGTAGAGTTTTGTCATGACTGGCTCTCCCAAGGCCATCAGTAGTTCTAATGGAATGTTGTCTACTCCCGGGGCCTTGTTTCGACTCAGGTCTTTCAGTTCTCTGTCAAACTCTTCACGCAGTATCTTATCTCCCATTTCATCTTCATCTACATCGTCTTCCATTTCCATAATATTGTCCTCAAGTACATCGCCCTTGTATAAACCCTATATATACTACTTCCACCTTTCTGCCTTCCCTTCTTTGCTTAGAACTGGGTTGCCATCTGAGCTCTTGATATTCATACAAGTGGTTCTCTTCTCTCCAAAGATCTCTTTAATTTTCCTGTAGGCAGTATCTATCTTACCCCTAGTGAGACAAGCCTCTACATCCTTACATTTGTCCTCTAGCCATCCCTGCTTAGCCATTTTGCACTTCCTGTCGATCTCATTTTTGAGACGTTTGTATTCCTTTTTTCCTGCTTCATTTACTGCATTTTTATATTTTCTCCTTTAGTCAATTAAATTCAATATTTCTTCTGTTCCCCAAGGATTTCTATTAGCCCTCGTCTTTTTACCTACTTGATCCTCTGCTGCCTTCACTACTTCATCCCTCAGAGCTGCCCATTCTTCTTCTACTGTATTTCTTTCCCCCATTCCTGTCAATTGTTCCCTTATGCTCTCCCTGAAACTCTCTACAACCTCTGGTTCTTTCAGTTTATCCAGGTCCCATCTCCTTAAATTCCCACCTTTTTGCAGTTTCTTCAGTTTCAATCTGCAGTTCATAACCAATATATTGTGGTCAGAATCCACATCTGCTCCTGGAAATCTCTTCAATTTAAAACCTGGTTCCTAAATCTCTGTCTTACCATTATATAATCTATCTGATAGCTTTTAGTATCTCCAGGATTCTTCCAGGTATACAACCTTCTTTTATGATTCTTGAACCAAGTGTTAGCTATGATTAAGTTATGCTCTGTGCAAAATTCTACAAGGCGGCTTCCTCTTTCATTTCTTCCCCCCAATCCATATTCACCTACTATGTTTCCTTCTCTCCTTTTTCCTACTAACGAATTCCAGTCACCCATGACTATTAAATTTTCGTCTCCCTTCACTTCCTGAATAATTTCTTTTATCTCGTCATACATTTCATCAATTTCTTCATCATCTGCAGAGCTAGTTTGCATATAAACTTGTACTACTGTAGCAGGCATGGGCTTTGTGTCTATCTTGGCCACAATAATGCGTTCACTATGCTGTTTGTAGTAGCTAACCCGCACTCCCATTTTTTTATTCATTATTAAACCTACTCCTGCATTACCCCTATTTGATTTTGTATTTATAACCCTGTAATCACCTGACCAAAAGTCTTGTTCCTCCTGCCACCGAACTTCACTAATTCCCACTATATCTAACTTTAACCTATCTATTTCCCTTTTTAAATTTTCTAACCTACCTGCTCGATTAAGGGATCTGACATTCCACGCTCCGATCCGTAGAACGCCAGTTTTCTTTCTCCTGATAACGACGACCTCTTGAGTAGTCCCCTCCCGGAGATCCGAATGGGGGACTATTTTACCTCCGGAATATTTTACCCAAGAGGACGCCATCATCATTTAATCATACAGTAAAGCTGCATGTCCTCGGGAAAAATTACGGCTGTAGTTTCCCCTTGCTTTCAGCCATTCGCAGTACCAGCACAGCAAGGCCGTTTTGGTTAATGTTACAAGGCCAGATCAGTCAATCATCCAGACTGTTGCCCCTGCAACTACTGAAAAGGCTGCTGCCCCTCTTCGGGAACCACATGTTTGTCTGGCCTCTCAACAGATACCCCTCCGTTGTGGTTGCACCTACGGTACGGCCATCTGTATCGCTGAGGCACGCAAGCCTCCCCACCAACGGCAAGGTCCATGGTTCATGGGGATTCATAGTAGGCAAAAATGTTCGAGGTTCTAGATTCCCGGAATGGATGAACTGTCTGGATACGTAACTAAGTTTGCACAGTCTTACTCGCAGCTGGACAATTATTTAATTTCATTTTATTGGCATTTTGCCTCCGCCGCCTCCTAAAATAGATTAGCTGTCACACCCAGTTGAAACGAGCCGTATCTGCGTAAATACTATGCGTGCTACAATGCGGTGTGTGGTGAAGAGTACCTTTTACTACATCTAGTAATTTCCTTTCCACTTCCCTATGCAAATGGAGCGAGGGAAAAACAACTGTCGCCTGGAAACTGGATATGTAGGGTGTCCATAATTAAGATGCTAATTTCGAAACGTTATAGAAATAGAATTACTACTGAGAATGATGTCAGTTTTGAACAGTATATTATTGACGCAGGAGGAAACTTCAAGGAACAAAATGAAACATGTGTCGAAGGCTTTGCCCGTGGATGGCGCTGAAAGCATCTTAATGCAACAGACTGTCGGTTACAAATGACAGATGAATCGCAATACAACGGCTATGATTTGAGTTGTATATTACATCATCCGTACTCTGCGATACGCGTGACAGCACAGGTTCGGCAGTAAACAGTCGTGGCACTGTTACACTCCTGGAAATGGAAAAAAGAACACATTGACACCGGTGTGTCAGACCCACCATACTTGCTCCGGACACTGCGAGAGGGCTGTACAAGCAATGATCACACGCACGGCACAGCGGACACACCAGGAACCGCGGTGTTGGCCGCCGAATGGCGCTAGCTGCGCAGCATTTGTGCACCGCCGCCGTCAGTGTCAGCCAGTTTGCCGTGGCATACGGAGCTCCATCGCAGTCTTTAACACTGGTAGCATGCCGCGACAGCGTGGACGTGAACCGTATGTGCAGTTGACGGACTTTGAGCGAGGGCGTATAGTGGGCATGCGGGAGCCCGGGTGGACGTACCGCCGAATTGCTCAACACGTGGGGCGTGAGGTCTCCACAGTACATCGATGTTGTCGCCAGTGGTCGGCGGAAGGTGCACGTGCCCGTCGACCTGGGACCGGACCGCAGCGACGCACGGATGCACGCCAAGACCGTAGGATCCTACGCAGTGCCGTAGGGGACCGCACCGCCACTTCCCAGCAAATTAGGGACACTGTTGCTCCTGGGGTATCGGCGAGGACCATTCGCAACCGTCTCCATGAAGCTGGCCTACGGTCCCGCACACCGTTAGGCCGTCTTCCGCTCACGCCCCAACATCGTGCAGCCCGCCTCCAGTGGTGTCGCGACAGGCGTGAATGGAGGGACGAATGGAGACGTGTCGTCTTCAGCGATGAGAGTCGCTTCTGCCTTGGTGCCAATGATGGTCGTATGCGTGTTTGGCGCCGTGCAGGTGAGCGCCACAATCAGGACTGCATACGACCGAGGCACACAGGGCCAACACCCGGCATCATGGTGTGGGGAGCGATCTCCTACACTGGCCGTACACCACTGGTGATCGTCGAGGGGACACTGAATAGTGCACGGTACATCCAAACCGTCATCGAACCCATCGTTCTACCATTCCTAGACCGGCAAGGGAACTTGCTGTTCCAACAGGACAATGCACGTCCGCATGTATCCCGTGCCACCCAACGTGCTCTAGAAGGTGTAAGTCAACTACCCTGGCCAGCAAGATCTCCGGATCTGTCCCCCATTGAGCATGTTTGGGACTGGATGAAGCGTCGTCTTACGCGGTCTGCACGTCCAGCACGAACGCTGGTCCAACTGAGGCGCCAGGTGGAAATGGCATGGCAAGCCGTTACACACGACTACATCCAGCATCTCTACGATCGTCTCCATGGGAGAATAGCAGCCTGCATTGCTGCGAAAGGTGGATACACACTGTACTAGTGCCGACATTGTGCATGCTCTGTTGCCTGTGTCTATGTGCCTGTGGTTCTGTCAGTGTGATCATGTGATGTATCTGACCCCAGGAATGTGTCAATAAAGTTTCCCCTTCCTGGGACAATGAATTCACGGTGTTCTTATTTCAATTTCCAGGAGTGTAGTTAGGTAAGCCCATCCAACAGGACAAGGCTGCACCGCATCGGATGAGAAAAATCGGTTTTTAAAGCCTTAGGACAAAAACCACATGAAAAGGAGGGCGTCATAGTTTTTTAATTGTGCTGGAGCCAAAAACCGCATAGAAAGAAAAATTACATCGGTTTGTGTTAACGGCACTTATTAATGCATCAACGCCATAAGCGTTGAATACGTATTGAATACGTACTATGATAACCAAGACAGGAAACTGATATCGCATGACGAAGTGTTAGCATAAAGGACAATGTCATAGTTTATGGACTCGATGGCTGCAGAGTGGCATTCCGCTACACGTGTATACGTATTTTTTCATCTTAGCGTTGTTAACACAATCTATGAGTTTCTTATGAATGGAATAAAAGTGTGTTCTGCAATATTCGATGATACATTTCCGACTGGTGAGAGGAAGACGAAATGGATATTTGGCGACTTCCAAGTGTGCAGTCAGCCAGGAACCTAAGATAACAGCTAAAACCGCTGCACGTGAAAGGAGTTACAACAATCGTATTTCTCCTTGTCGCAAAGCAGTTTCTGCGACTATCGATACTGAGTAGTGACGTCAAAATGTCTCACGTTTGCAGAATGTCTTGTAAAATGAGTGTTACCCAGGCCCAGGCTCGTAGTGAACATACGACATACTAGAAACTATAATACAAGTAATTAATTAGTAAATTATTGGCGAAAGCATCTCACTCCCCAGAAAGTATTCTTGTATGAAAGCATTAACCGTCGATAAATCATTGTGTTGCTGTGGTCTTCACTCCGACGATTGGTTTGATGCAGCGCTCTTTGCTGCTCTATCCTGCACAAGCCTCATCATCTCCGAATAACTACTGCAACCTAGATCCGTCTGAGTCTGCTTACTGTATTCATTTCTTGGCTTCCCTCTAAAATTTTTACCCTCCACACTTCCCTCCAATACTGAATTGGTGATCCCTTGATGTCTTAGAATGTGCCCTATCAATCAATTCCGCCTTCTTGTCAGGTTGTGCCACAAATTTCTTTTCTCCCCAATTCTTTCTGACTAGTTACATGATCTACCCACCCAATCTTCAGCATTCTGCTGTAGCACCACATTTCACATCTTTTCTTCTTGTCTAAACTGTTTATCGTTCGTGTCTCACTTCCATACTTGGCTATATTTCATACAAACAATTTCAGAAAAGAATTACTAACACTTAAATCTATATTCGATTATAACAAATTTCTGTTCTTCAGTAAGGCTTCGTTACCGTTGCCACTCAACATTTTACGTCCTCTCTTCGTCGATACACGTCCATGAAGTCTTGAGACGCTCGTACCGAACGCGGACGAAAGGTTATAGCAGTCCCTGTGGTTGTCGATACTGCGATGCGCACGAGAAAAGCAAGTCGTGGAGCGCACGTCAGAGCACGTGACACTGCATGTCTTACGAGAGCCAGCAGCCGTCTCCGGCGGGGAGCCGGTAACTACACTGAAGACCCAAAGAAACTGGTCTACATGCCTCATATCGTGAAGGGCCTCCATGAGCACGCAGAAGCGCCGCAACACGACGTGGCATGGACTCGACTGATGTCTGAAGCACTGCTGGAGCGAATTTACACCATGAATCCTGCAGGGCTGTCCATAAATCCGTAAGAGTACGACGGGGTGGAGACGTCTTCTGAACAGTACGTTGCAAGGCATCCCAGATATGCTCAATAATGTTCATGTCTGGGGAGTTTGGTGGCCAGAGGTAGTGCTTAAACTCAGAAAAGTGTTCCGGAAGCCACTCTGTAGCAATTGTAGAGATGTGGCGTGTCGCATTGTCCTGCTGGAATTGCCGAAGTCCGTTGGAAAGCACAATGGACATGAATGCAGGGGACCAGACAGGATACATACGTGTCACCTGTCAGAGTCGTATCCAGACGTGTCAGGGGTCCCATATCTCCAGCTGCACGCACCTCACACCATTACAGAGCCTCCACCAGCTGACTTGCAGAGTCCATGGATTCATGAGGCTGTCTCCATACGCCTACTCGTCCATCCGCTCGATACAATTTGAAACGAGGCTCGTCCGACCAGGCAACATGTTTCCAGTCATCAACAGTCCAATGTCGGTGTTGACGGGCACAGGCGAGGCATAAGCTTTGTGTTGTGCAGTCATCAAGAGTACACGATGAGACCTTCGGCTCCGAAAGCCCATATCGTGATGTTTCGTTTAATGGTTCGCACACTGATACTTGTTGATGGCCCAGCAATGAAATCTGCAGGAATGTGCAGAAGGGTTGTACTGGTGTCACGTTGAACGATTCTCTCCAGTCGTCGTTGGTTCCATTCTTGTTGTGGTTGTTGTTGTTGTTGTTGTTGTTGTGGTCTTCAGTCCTGAGACTGGTTTGATGCAGCTCCCCATGCTACTCTATCCTGTGCAAGCTTCTTCATCTCCCAGTACCTACTGCAGCCCACATCCTTCTGAATCTGCTTAGTGTATTCATCTCTTGGTCTCCCTCTACGATTTTTACCTCCACCCTGCCCTCCAGTACTAAATTGGTGATCCCTTGATGCCTCAGAAGATGTCCTACCAATCGATCCCTTCTTCTAGTCAAGTTGTGCCACAAACTCCTCTTCTCCCCAATTCTACTCAATACCTCCTCATTAGTTATGTGATCTACCCATCTAATCTTCAGCGTTCTTCTGTAGCACCACATTTCGAAAGCTTCTATTCTTTTCTTGTCCAAACTTTTTATCGTCCACGTTTCACTTCCATACATGGCTACACTCCATTCAAACACTTTCAGAAACGACTTCCTGACATTTAAATCAATACTCGATGTTAACAAATTTCTCTTACACAGAAACGCCTTCCTTTCCATTGCCAGTCTACATTTTATATCCTCTCTACTTCGAGCATCATCATTTATTTTGCTCCCCAAATAGCAAAACTCCTTTACTACTTTAAGTGTCTCATTTCCTAATCTAGTTTCGTCAACATCACCCGACTTAATTCGACTACATTCCATTATCCTCGTTTTGCTTTTGTTGATGTTCACCTTATACCCTTCTTTCAAGACACTGTCCATTCTGTTCAACTGCTCTTGCAAATCCTTTGCTGTCTCTGACAAAATTACAATGTCATCGGCGAACCTCAAAGTTTTTATTTCGATTCTTGCAGGATCTTTTCCCGGCGGCAGCGATGTCTGAGACCTGATGTCTCACCGGATTCCTGATATTCACGGTACAGTGGTGAAACGGTCATACGGGAAAATCCCTTCTTCATCGCTATCTCGGAGATGCTGTGTTGGCCGGCCGGTGTGGCCGAGCGGTTCTAGGCGCTTCAGTCTGGAACCGCGCGACCGCTACGGTCGCAGGTTCGAATCCTGCCTCGGGCATGGATGTGATGTCCTTAGGTTAGTTAGGATTAAGTAGTTCTATAGTTACCCTTAGTCTAGGGGTAGCGTCTTTCATTCATAATCAAAACGTCTTCATTCCCGGGTTCGATCCCCGCCACTACTTAAATTTTGATAAATAATCAGTATTGGCGGCCGAAGACTTCCGGCATAAGAAGTCAGCCTCATTCTGCCAACGGCCTTGTCAAAGAGGGCGGAGTAGCGGATACAGGTTCGGGACACTCTCTTGTCCTAGGGGTGGGAAATTGCCCCTAAAGGCGGAAGAATCAGCAATGATCAACGACATGAGGATGCAGAAGGCAATGGAAACCACTGCATCAAAGACACGTAACGTGTATCCACAGGACATGTGGCCTGTAATTGAAGAAGTGTCATGATGATCTCTCCATTGGCTAAAGATTCCGGAATTGTCCCCCATTCGGATCTCCGGGAGGGGACTGCCAAGGGGGAGGTTACCATGAGAAAAAGATTGAATAATCAACGAAAGGATAACGTTCTACGAGTCGGGGCGTGGAATGTCAGAAGCTTGAACATTGTAGGGAAACTAGAAAATCTGAAAAGGGAAAGGCAACGGCTCAATCTAGATATGGTAGGGGTCAGTGAAGTGAAGTGGAAGGAAGACAAGGATTTCTGGTCAGATGAGTATCGGGTAATATCAACAGCAGCAGAAAATGGTATAACAGGTGTAGGATTCGTTATGAATAGGAAGGTAGCGCAGAGGGCGTGTTACTGTGAACAGTTCAGTGACCGGGTTGTTCTAATCAGAATCGACACCAGACCAACACCGACAACGATAGTTCAGGTATACATGCCGACGTCGCAAGCTGAAGATGAACAGATAGAGAAAGTGTATGAGGATATTGAAAGGGTAATGCAGTATGTAAAGTGGGACGAAAATCTAATAGTCATGGGCGACTGGAATGCAGTTGTAAGGGAAGGAGTAGAAGAAAAGGTTACAGGAGAATATTGGCTTGGGACAAGGAATGAAAGAGGAGAAAGACTAATTGAGTTCTGTAACAAGTTTCAGCTAGTAATAGCGAATACCCTGTTCAAGAATCACAAGAGGAGGAGGTATACCTGGAAAAGACCGGGAGATACGGGAAATTTCAATTAGATTACATCATGGTCAGACAGAGATTCCGAAATCAGATACTGGACTGTAAGGCGTACCCAGGAGCAGATATAGATTCAGATCATAATATAGTAGTGATGAAGAGTAGGCTGAAGTCAAGACATTAATCAGGAAGAATCAATACGCAAAGAAGTGGGGTACGGAAGCACTAAGGAATGACGAGATACGTTTGAAGTTCTCTAACGCTATAGATACTGCAATAAGGAATAGCGCAGTAGGCAGTACAGTTGAAGAGGAATGGACATCTCTAAAAAGGGCCAACACAGAAGTTGGGAAGGAAAACATAGGTACAAAGAAGGTAGCTGCGAAGAAACCATGGGTAACAGAAGAAATACTTCAGTTCATTGATGAAAGGAGGAAGTACAAGCATGTTCCGGGAAAATCAGGAATATAGAAATACAAGTCGCTGAGGAATGAAATAAATAGGAAGTGCAGGGAAGCTAAGACGAAATGGCTGCAGGAAAAATGTGAAGACATCGAAAAAGATATGATTGTCGGAAGGACGGACTCAGCATACAGGAAAGTCAAAACAACCTTTGGTGACATTAAAAGCACCGGTGGTAACATTAACAGTGCAACGGGAATTCCACTGTTAAATGCAGAGGAGAGAGCAGATAGGTGGAAAGAATACATTGAAAGCCTCTATGAGGGTGAAGATTTGTCTGATGTGATAGAAGAAGACACAGGAGTCGATTTAGAAGAGATGGGGGATCCAGTATTAGAATCGGAATTTAAAAGAGCTTTAGAGGAATAACGGTCAAATAAGGCAGAAGGGATAGATAATATTCCATCAGAATTTCTAAAATCATTGGGGGAAGTGGCAACAAAACGACTATTCACGTTGGTGTGTGGAATATATGAGTCTGGCGACATACCATCTGACTTTCGGAAAAGCATCATCCACACAATTCCGAAGACGGCAAGAGCTGACAAGTGCGAGAATTATCGCACAATCAGCTCAACAGCTCATGCATCGAAGCTGCTTACAAGAATAATATACAGAAGAATGGAAAAGAAAATTGAGAATGCGCTAGGTGACGATCAGTTTGGCTTTAGGAAAAGTAAAGGGACAAGAGAGGCAATTCTGACGTTACGGCTAATAATGGAAGCAAGGCTAAAGAAAAATCAAGACACTTTCATACGATTTGTCGACCTGGAAAAAGCGTTCGACAATATAAAATGGTGCAAGCTGTTCGAGATTCTGAAAAAAATAGGGGTAAGCTATAGGGAGAGACGGGTCACATACAATATGTACAACAACCAAGAGGGAGTAATAAGAGTGGACGATCAAGAACGAAGTGCTCGTATCAAGAAGGGTGTAAGACAAGGCTGTAGCCTTTCGCCCCTACTCTTCAATCTGTACATCGAGGAAGCAATCATGGAAATAAAAGAAAGGTTCAGGAGTGGAATTAAAATACAAGGTGAAAGGATATCAATGATACGATTCGCTGATGACAATGCTATCCTGAGTGAAAGTGAAGAAGAACTAAATGATCTGCTGAACGGAATGAACAGTCTAATGAGCACACAGTATGGTTTGAGAGTAAATCGGAGAAAGACGAAGGTAATGAGAAGTAGTAGAAATAAGAACAGCGAGAAACTTAACATCAGGATTGATGGCCACGAAGTCAGTGAAGTTAAGGAATTCTGCTACCTAGGCAGTAAAATAACCAATGACGGACGGAGCAAGGAGGACATCAAAAGCAGACTCGCTATGGCAAAAAAGGCATTTCTGGCCAAGAGAAGTCTACTAATATCAAATACCGGCCTTAATTTGAGGAAGAAATTTCTGAGGATGTACGTCTGGAGTACAGCATTGTATGGTAGTGAAACATGGACTGTGGGAAAACCGGAACAGAAGAGAATCGAAGCATTTGAGATGTGGTGCTATAGACGAATGTTGAAAATTAGGTGGACTGATAAGGTAAGGAATGAGGAGGTTCTACGCAGAATCGGAGAGGAAAGGAATATGTGAAAAAGGAGAAGGGACAGGATGATAGGACATATGCTAAGACATGAGGGAATGACTTCCATGGTACTAGAGGGAGCTGTAGAGGGCAAAAACTGTAGAGGAAGACAGAGATTGGAATACGTCAAGCAAATAATTGAGGACGTAGGTTGCAAGTGCTACTCTGAGATGAAGAGGTTAGCACAGGAAAGGAATTCGTGGCGGGCCGCATCAAACCAGTCAGTAGACTGATGACCAAAAAAGAAAGTAGTTCTAAGTTTTAGGGGACTGATGACCTCAGAAGTTAAGTCCCATAGTGCTCAGAGCCATTTGATGCTGTGTTGCACCGCTCGTGCGCCGACTATAACACCACGTTTAAACTCACTTAAATCTTGATAACCTGCCATTGTAGCAGCAGCAACCCATCTGACAACTGCGCCAGACACTCGTGTTATATAGGTTTTGCCGACCCCAGCGCCGTATTCCACCTCTTTACATATCTCTGTATTTGAATATGCATGCCAATACCTGTTTCTTTGGCGCTTCCATGTACTTCAGACGAGTTTAATAATTCCAGGCTGCTCATTTAAATGTTTGCTAGCTCGCAATAGCATACGATACAGTGAAGAACTTTGGTGAGTACCATTTCGATCAAATGTTGATTTCCCGTGAGCCCTGCACGGAACCGAGCCAACTTCTCGTGGGCCCCGTCGATATTCTATGTAACATCAAAATGACGTCTCGTTTCTACGAGGTTTGCTAAATAAGAGTAACCAACTGGGTCTTCTGCACAGCACGTCACGGTTTGTTAGATAGTGGGCAGCCGGGTAGCGTCTGCTGGTAGCTGCCCTATGGCGGCAGGAGCGACGCCTACTGTGCGCGGCCGGTTGGCCAACGCAGCAGTGTGCGCATGCGCGCTGCACAACTCCACCCTGACCGGACATCGCCGTACCGTCGTAAACGCGCGGGGGCGGGCGTCGTGTGAGCAATGCGCCGCGGCCGACACGTTCACGTAATGAGGGCCAGAGGGCGCGCGGGCACACCGGGCCACGGCTGTAGCGGTGGGTGGGGCCTGCTCCTCGCACACACCTCGGTCGCTCCCACGTAACCTGCGAGCGCAGTCCGGACGTAAACTCTGCAGTTGACTGCCGAGTAGGCGGACGACAGACAACATGCACACACTCTCATAAGTTCCTTCCTAGCTGCTTGCTTTATTTACCGGTGGCACTTGCTAGAGATATTGTTTACAAGTGCGACTCTGCGAGCTCAGACGTTCCAATTACTTTCGTTGTTATCTCGATGGCGGGCGTGGCTAACACGCGACAACATGTTTCCGGTGCCAACCTTTTATATCTCTCGTCCATTTCGCAGACGATTACATATGGCAGAATAAATAGTAAACTCGTTACGCTACTGACACTGATGAGCAAAAAATATTATGAACCACTGTACACGGAGAGATTAAATGACGCCTGTGGTGTGGCGTGCACGTGCCGCGGTTTGGAAAGTATGTAAACAGAGCAGAGACGAATGGGGACTCATTCTAGCGTCGATGCCTTAAATGGGGATAATCGCTGACATACTGCAGTTTTACAAGGAAAACATCGTTATGGCTGACGCCTGGGAACGAGCATCTCGGAAATGGCGAACCTGATCGGCTGTTGGCGTGATGATATCGTGTGTAGAGTCGCATATTACCGTAGGAACTGTAGACTATCATAATTAAGGGTAGACCACAGTATTCCTAGTAGCTACGGTCAGTGAAGACCGAAGACGTATGCCTCGCCAATATGCTGCCGATACGGTTGCACTGTCGGTCGGAGGATGGCATTCACATATGGTACAGGCGCCTTCCATGACCACCAGTGGCGTACGTCGGACCCACATAATGCCACTCGAAAGCAGCAGGGAATCTCTTACCTTGCTGCACTCGCTGGACAGTGTGCCTAAGGCGTTCAGCCTGACCGGGTTGCCTCCAAACACAAGATTGTTTGGTTGAAAGCATATGCGACACTCACCGATGAAGAGAACGTGATGCCAGTTAAAAATGGTTTAAATGGCTCTGAGCAGTATGAGACTTAACAGCTGTGGTCATCAGTCCCCTAGAACTTAGAACTACTTAAACCTAACCTAAGGACATCACACACATCCATGCCTGAGGCAGGATTCGAACCTGCGACCGTAGCAGTCGCGCGGTTCCGGACTGCGCGCCTAGAACCGCGAGACCACCGCGGCCGGCGTGATGCCAGTCCTGAGTGGTCCATCCGCATGTTATTGAGCCCATCTGTACCGTGCTACATGGCGTTGGGAGTGAAGTTACGCAACATGCAGCCTATTGCACACAGTTTGTCTCGTAAGACGTCCTGTGGCTGCACGAAAACTATTATTCTACATGGTGGCGTTGCTTTCAGGGTTCCTCCGAGTCATAATCCGTAGGTATCGATCATCCACTGCAGTAGTAGCTCTTGGGCGGCCTGAGCGTGCCGTGTACCTCCATCCTGGTGGAATGACTGGGACGTATGGGCTGTCGGACCCCCTCCGTGTAATGGGCGCTGCTCATGCGTTATTGTTTACATCTTTATGCGGGTTTAGTGATATCTCTGAACAGTCAAAGGGACTCTTACAATTTCCACAGTCAACGTCTATCATCAGGAGTTCTGGGAACCGAGATGATGCAAAACTTTTTTTGATGTATGTATATCTTCGTCGACTTCATATAAAACATGTTTCTGTTATAAATATAATGTTTGTGCGTGTAATGTGTGCTTGCATCATGCATCAAAAGTAATTGCTTTGATTACATAAGAGTGCCGAGATTACGGGATCAATTAATTTGCATTATCTAAGGATACAAAATACACAGTGGACTAACAATGAATGACGTGCGCTTCTAATTATGTGCTAAACAAACAACCAAACAAACACAAAAACAAAAGGAAACCGTCGGCTCGCAGTTCCTCTCTTACATTTTCTTTCTGGACCAACGCGATCAATTCTATAGATAATCGTACCATTTACTGCCTTATTTATGTAGTGTACCAAAACTGCGGAACGGTAGTTTTGGTAGAGCCCAACTCTAGTGGTGTGCATCAATGCAAGCGACCTGTAAAGTGTTTCCATGTTGGCCCAGCAACTTCGGTAATTACGACTACAGTGGACATGGGATCGGCACCGCACCATGCATTACTCGCGCAAACAAAGTTGACACTCGGCGCGCTGGCTGATGGGATCGACTGTAAATGGGAAACGGCTTTACAGTCGCTCCCATCAGCGACCGCGCCGAGTGTCAACTTTGTTTGCGTGGATAACACGGAATCCGGTATTATGCTACGGGGTGCATCCAGCTGGATTTCCAAGGGACGCGTGCTATGTTGCGAGAGAAATCGGTACGCCAGATGCGGATCGAATCCGCTCAGCGTATTAACGAAATTTCTGGAGACTGAAAAATCTCTTCTTTAGGAATCAACAACGATCGTATGAAACCCAGCACGCTCTCTTCGTCCACGAGACCCAGAAAGCAGTAGATACAGGCGCCCAGATAGACGCTGTGTTCCTTGACTTCCGAAAGGCGTACGGTACAGTTCCGCACCTCCGCCTAATAAACAAAATACAAGCGTAAGGAAAATCACACAAACTGTTTGACTGCATCGAAGAGTTTCTGGTAAACAGAATACAGCTTGTCGTTCGGAACAAAGAGAAGTCTTCATAAGTAAAAGTAACTTTGGGCGTTGAACAGTGAATTTACTTTCAAAATCTTTTCTTAAGAATTTACTTTATTTACTAGCGATTTATCAAGAACATTAACACATTTAATCACACTATGTGAGTGTGGAAGTAGTTGCCAGTGGGAAAATGATGAAAAGAAATCAAATTTCTTTCAACAAATGAAAATTTTATTCCTAAAAGACTTTTTTTTAGAAACAAATTTAAAATTATAATCAGAAAGCACCCTCTAAATATCAAGTTACAATTTATTCAGAGGCAGAAAGAAAAAATTTTTGACAGTATGAGCTGAGAACCTTGCCTCTCCCTTTTGACACGGTCGTAGTCACGACCGCTCACAACAGCCTCTGAAAGACTACACTAGTGCAAATCTGCAACACACCAGATTACTTTAAACTAAAAAATTTTAACAACTCACACAAGCACACAAACTATGCCCCCGTAGGAAGGATGAAAATGGTACAAAACACTAACATTAAAAGATTAACTTACCACCGAAAGTGCAACTTGATTTTAAAAAAAACTCTTACGGTGGAAGGGTGGCAACTTTATACACTGAAATGACCATTTAAATGAAAACCCATGAAAAGCACTCTTACATAAAATATACAAGGTTGGCCAAACATGCTTTACATTACACACATACTGCCTCTCAAGATGATAGGCGCGTTGTGTTAAGCAGCCGCTCTCCGTTTCTGGCCGTTGATATTTCAGGAATTCGACCATTACACTTTAAGCAATAAATTCGTTAACACTGAATCCGACAAACCTGACAGTGGCAGCTATTAACGTACGGCAGACCGACAGACAGACAGATAGACATTAACTGCCTAACAAATGCGGAAGTGAGACAGACGAGCAAGCTGGGGACGAGAGACTGACCAAGAAAACAAGTAGAATTTAAGAAGTAAATCAAACAACATATCACGAATCACTTAACGTATAATACACTGCGATGTCTGGCGAAGACCTGGCGCAGCACTCCCAAAACGCTCTCCCGAACCGTCCGCTGCCAGCGCATCAACGGACGCAGGAAGGCGCGCCGATCTCCCGTCTCACGGCGTCGCATCTCGCACCGGCCAGACCGATGTCGTGGGTTGACTCCTGTTGCTCTCGTGTCGGCCGCGAAGCCACTGCCCCTCGCTATACGGCACGGCCCACTGGACTGACGTGGCGACCTCACATGCGCCGACGCTCAAGACGGACAAGTCATCTTGTGTCCCAGTGCGCGACCGACAAACCGATCGATCCAACCGCCAATGACAATTGCCTGAACAAACTCGAGCAGACTGGCGGCCTAACACATACTAGCACTCCGGACGACAGACAGACACTGACTGCCCCACACTGACCCGGCTGACCAACTGACCAGACTCGCCGCCTAGCGAGTTTTTTTTTTCTTTATTGTTATTTTGAAACCTGTTCACAGGCAGGCCTGCAGCAGCATACTACGCCGCTCTTTGACCGCAGAGAAACACAAAAGATACAAATGAAGACAATTGGAGAAAAAAAGATGGTGGATCGCCTAGCGAGCTCGTAGCGCCCCTTAAATGCACGTGAACAGGCTACGTTTCCCCTTTCCCACCAGAGGGAGACACCAAACCTGCGATTGCCACAGCGGCGCCACTGCCAGAAACGGAGAGCGACTGCTTCACACAACGCGCTGCGGCGCGCTCTTCAAATCAGCAATTTTCACCACGGCTCAGGCGTGTCCCAAGGGAGTGGTAAAGAACCGTTAATTTCCGGGAAATATATAAATTACCTAATAGATAGCGTCGGAAGCTCAGTGGCGGGTTTCGTGGACGGTGCTGCTGTAGGCAGAGGAGTCGCTAAACACTACACCGACCTGCACAGCATCGACGCTTGGTGCAGAGAGTGGCAATTGACGCTCTACATACACAAATACAACATACAGTGTGACAATTATAGAAATTCTTGAAATGTCATAACTTCTGAACGGTTTGCTTTGGACGTTCAAACTGTGTGGTTGGCCGCGGTGCATGAAGGGACTTAGTATGTGGATGTAGTGACGAAGCCCACTTTCATATGGATGGCTTCGTCAGTACGCAAAATTGGCGCGTATGGGGGACTGAAATTCGCGTTCGAGAAGTCTCTTTACCGTCAACGGGTGACTGTGTGGTGTGCAGTGTCCAGTCACGGAATAATCGATGCGATATTCCTTGATGGCACGGTGACTACCGAAAGGTTCGTGGAGGTTTAGGGAGATGCTTTCATCCCCGTTATCCAAGGCGACCCTGATTTCAACAAGATGCGGTTCAAGCAAGACAGAACTTGACGCCATCGAAGCAGAAGAGATTTTGATGTCCTGGAGGAGCACTCTGGGGACCGCATTCCGGCTCTGGGCCACCCAGACGCCACTGACGGTCATATTCTCCGGATCTGAACACATTCGACTCCATTTTGTGGCGCTACATTAAAGACAAGGTGTACAGCAAAACCATTGCTGAGCTGAAAACAGTCATTCAGATGGTCATCGACAGCACCGATGTTCCGACACTTCAGCGGGTCATACAGAATTCGTCTGCGCTAAATCATCGTCAATGATGGCAGGCATATCGAACATGAGATAATCTAAATCCGAATATCTGTAGTGACGGTTACATGTTGGATAAAGCGTGTGCACACCGCAGTTCGTAACTAATTTACGTTTTATTTTTTTCATATAGTTCAATAACTGTCACCCTGTATCACGAATATATAGACAGAAAGAATCTTTATTTTATGGTTACTCGATTTCAGCGGAATCACTAGAAGTAGTTACTTCTAGAAGCATACATATGGAGCAATTTGATACGTGGAACGGCCACATAAAATTAATCTCAGGTGAGGCAGTTGCCAGACAGATTCTTTGAAAGAATCTGCAGGGAATGTAGTCCATTAAGAAAGCAAGTAGCTTATAAAACACTCGTTCGACTAATACCTGAATATTGCTCGTCAGTCTGAGATCCGTACCAGATAGTATTGATAGTGAAGATCCAAAGAAGATCAACACGTTTCTTCACAGGTTCACTTAGAGCTAAAGCGTCAGGGACGCGCTCAGCCAACGCCATTGGCAGACGCTGCAAGAGAGGCTATCTGTAACACGGTGTTCTCTACTATTAAAATTTCGGCAGCGTATTTCCTAGAAAAGTCAACCAATGTACTGCTTTCTGTTACGTATAGCTCGCGAAAAGACCATGAAGATAAAATTAGAGGGGGCCGAGCTCACACGAAGGCCTACAGGCAATCGTTCTTCCCGCGAGACGTACGTGACTGGAACAGAAAAAGGGGGAAGTGACACTGACGGACTGAGTATCCTCCGCCACACACCGAAAAGTGGCGTTGGGAGTATACGAGATCTGTTCAAAAAATTCCGGATTAATTTCGCGCCGATGGTATGTTGGAGCGAAATGCCGTTGGCCTCGTACACGCCTGTGTTTAATGTGTTACTGCCTGAAGTCTCATTGTTGTATGTCTGTTAGTCATTGTTGAGTGCTGTATTGAATAGAACGTCGCGTCGCAGTTTGCGAATTCCGAGATGGCAGCGTCAGAGGAGCAATTCGTCAGCATTAAATTTTGCGTCAAACTCAGGAAATCCTTTACAGAGACACACGAAATGATGCAGGAATCCTACAGCAATGACTGCTTAAATTGTACTCGGTGTTACGAATGGTTCACACGGTTCAAAAATGGCCAGACAGAAGACAAAGATGATCCTTGTTCAGGACGCGCTTCGACGTCTACCGACGACGCTCGTGTCAACGAAATTGCGTTTGCCAATCGAAGACTCACTGTCCGAGAGACTGAGGAACAATGTAATATTTCAGTTGCATGACGTCATGAAGTTTTGACGCAGCATCTTGGAATGCATCGTGTTGCCGCCAAGTTCGTCCCACGACTCATGACTCAACTCATGAAATACTTGCGCCTCGCAATTTGTGAAGAGCTTCTGGATCACGCAGATGAGAACGAGATGTTCCTCAACAGAATAATAACTGGCGATGAGACGTGGGTCTATGGTTATGATGTTGAGAAAGGTCCTCCAAGACCAAACACGCCAGATCGTGTCAAATGTGAAAGCCACGCTGATAGTTTTCTCTGACTTTGAAGGATTAGTTCAGCATGAATTCGTGCCACAGGGACAAGCTGTTAATCGACGGTACTGTCGGGGCATGTTGCGACGCCTGCGAGAATGGTTCAAATGGCTCTGAGCACTATGGGACTTAACATCTCAGGTTATCAGTCCCCTAGAATTAGAACTAATTAAACCTAACTAACGTAAGACAGCACACACATCCATGCCCGAGGCAGGATTCGAACCTGCGACCGTAGCAACTGCGCGGTTCCGGACTGACGCGCCTAGAACCACTGGGCCACAGAGGCCGGCGACGCCTCCGAGAAAATGTGAGAAGGGGGCGGCCTGAAATGTGGCGAAACAACTGATGGCATCACCATAATTCAGCCGCATATTCGTCCCTGTTGGTGCGTGACTGTTCCACTAATACGAAATCACTGATGTGCCCATCCATCGTATACTCCAGACATGGCCGATGGGGACTTTTTTTTAATTTCCAGTGTTCAAAATCCCGAAAGGACGAAGATTTGCAACGATAGACGAGATAAAAGAAGCTTGGCACACGGCGCTTCGCGCAATCCAACAAGAGGCGTACCAAGACTGTTTCCGGAGGTGGAAACGGCATTGTGGAGGAAAGATTTCGAAAGAGACCATGCAAAATTAGTAAAAGGTAAGCGAAGAAAAATTATATGGACACAGTTTCGGGAATTTTTGAACAGCTCTCGAGATGTAATCTAGATATAGTTGTAGATGGAGAATGACTGCAGGTTGATACACCAGACAGTTTAAGTATTATTTTTAGATGGTTTCCCTCAAACGTTTAGGTAAACGCTGGCCCGGTCACCAAATTCCAATTCGGAGTATACGACGCACAGACAGTTTAAGTACGATAATGTAAAGAACAAAGTTTACACAGGCAGATGGCGCACGCGACTCCCGTCCCTTAGATTAATTGCACGATGTAGCTTCAGCAGGGGCATCCGCCACAGAGTTAGTTGGTGAAATAGAATTTGTCAGATCCTGGAAAAGCGGATCTCGCACTAGATGGGCGAAACGCTAGGGAAAAGAACCAAAGATATTATAACTCTTCACTCTGTATTTCAAGTTTGGACGTAACTTCCAGGGGAACGATAAAATTAGCCAAGTGTGTGCCTTTTTCATTGCGTAGTTTTCAGACAGGATCATAGCGAAAACAAAGAAACCAGTGAAGAGATTGTTACAGTGGCATGGAAAGCAGACAGAGTGTAGCGTGTGGAGCAGGCTACCGAACAGCATAGCAGCGAATGAGCGTAATTACGTTTGGAAATGAGCGTACGTAGAAAACACATCAGCTGTGTGGACGGTCGCAAACCTCGTAACTACCAGTTTCAGGCTCGTTGGTTACGGCTCATAAAACACGACACAGCGTATTTCGCCAGGCGACACACACTGTCATACCGTATTCAAAACGCGGAGCTAATCTTAGCATCACAGCTGAATAGCAATGAAGCAGACAGATCGGAAAGTGTTTTGTTCTTGTCGGCTATTTTACACTGGACGGCTCAATAGCTATTCGCCTCCGTATTTGTCGGTGACAGCAGAGGAGGCTTTAACTCGAGCGCAGCTTGTTCCGTGAAACTCGTCAATACTGCTGCTGCTACATTAGACATCCGCAGCAGTTGGCTCCAAATGAGGTGAGGCACGATTGAAACTGTCCCATTCCCGCGTGGGAATATGCAGTCAAATTAATTCTCGCCGGACCTTTATTAATGTTTGAGCGACTCCTTGCGCCAGGTGTACTCGCGAGAGCTTTTATTTCACTATTGATGCGAAGTGCTAACGCGTGTAGACATTTATTTTACCTCCACACAGAGATACCTCTGTGACAACGCGCGCCTGTCATTTACTCGTAAATTACTCGTTTTATGCGGTCTATATCGACCTAAACGGAACGAGAACTAACATACAGGGTGATTCAAAAAGAATACCACAACTTTAAAAATGTGTATTTAATGAAAGAAACATAATATAACCTTCTGTTATACATCATTACAAAGAGTATTTAAAAAGGTTTTTTTTCACTCAAAAACAAGTTCACAGATGTTCAATATGGCCCCCTCCAGACACACGAGCAATATCAACCCGATACTCCAACTCGTTCCACACTCTCTGTAGCATATCAGGCGTAACAGTTTGGATAGCTGCTGTTATTTCTCGTTTCAAATCATCAATGGTGGCTGGGAGAGGTGGCCGAAACACCATATCCTTAACATACCCCCATAAGAAAAAATCGCAGGGGGTAAGATCAGGGCTTCTTGGAGGCCAGTGATGAAGTGCTCTGTCACGGGCTGCCTGGCGGCCGATCCATCGCCTCGGGTAGTTGACGTTCAGGTAGTTACGGACAGATAAGTGCCAATGTGGTAGCGCTCCATCCTGCTGAAATATGAATTGTTGTGCTTCTTGTTCGAGCTGAGGGAACAGCCAATTCTCTAACATCTCCAGATACTGTAGTCCAGTTACAGTAGCACGGTTGACTTTCCCGTTAGTGTGGAAAGTTGCTTCATCACTAAACACAATCTTTGAAACGAAAGATTCATCTGTTTCCATTTGAGCAAGGATAAAATCACAGAAATCGATTCTTTTAATCTTATCAGCTGCAGACTGTGCTTGAACCAATTTCAGACGATAAGGTTTCATAACTAACCTTTTTCGTAGGACTCTCCATACAGTTGATTGTGGAATTTGCAGCTCTCTGCTAGCTCTGCGAGTCGATTTTCCTGGGCTGCGAACAAATGCTTGCTGGATGCGTGCTACATTTTCATCACTCGTTCTCGGCCGTCCAGAACTTTTCCCTTTGCACAAACACCTATTCTCTGTAAACTGTTTATACTAACGTTTAATACACCACCTATCAGGAGGTTTAACACCATACTTCGTTCGAAATGCACGCTGAACAACTGTCGTCGATTCACTTCTGCCGTACTCAATAACACAAAAAGCTTTCTGTTGAGCGGTCGCCATCTTAGCATCAACTGACGCTGACGCCTAGCCAACAGCGCCTCAAGCGAACAAATGTACAACTAAATGAAACTTTATAGCTCCCTTAATTCGCCGACAGATAGTGCTTAGCTCTGCCTTTTGTCGTTGCAGAGTTTTAAATTCCTAAAGTTGTGGTATTCTTTTTGAATCACCCTGTATATATCTTACATAATTATGGGACCTACATGTCGACAGGCGTCGAATAACAATCGAAAGTCCTTCCTTGTATTTCAAATAGAAGTGATTCAGTGCTGTGATAAATGAAAAGAAGGCTCGGCATTGTAATGTATGGAAGTTGGGACGGAGAGGCTTCGTCCCCGCCGCAGCTTTCAGTGGTTCACAACCCCACAGCAGGCTACAGCAGTTCACTCACCCCACCGCCGCCCCACACTGAACCCAGGGTTATTGTGCGGTTCGGCCCCCAGCGGAACCCCCCCACCCCAGGAACGTCTCACACCAGACGAGTGTAACCCCAATGTTTGCGTGGTAGAGTAATTATGGAGTACGCGTACGTGGAGAAATTATTTGCGTAGCAATCGCCGGCATAGTATAACTGAGGCGAAATAAGGGGAACCATCCCGCATTCGCCGAGGCAGACGGAAAGCTGCCTTAAAAACCATCCACAGGCTGTCCACCACTCCGGACCTCTAATCCGCCGGGCGGATTCGAGCCAGGGACCGCACGGCTAACCAGGCGGGCATGCTCCGCGCTATAAGGCGTTACTTTTTACTAGAGAACATTATGAGGTGGAAAAAGTGAAGGTGTAAAGCTAAAGACCTTGGTATTTCACGATTTTTATATGAGATAGAGAGGAGAGAACTGAATGGCACTGTTAGCGGGGAGATCCTGAGAGTTTGTTCAGCCAGCTAATCGGAAAATGGCAGTCAACTTCCACGTGACTTACGAGAACAGGGTACGTCTCTTCGAAAATTTAAAAAAAAATCGATTGTTTTGGCTTCAAATATTCTCTTGGATGTCTATTTTATTGTAGTGGTTCATCCAATGTTCGCCAAAAACTCCTTTATCGAATTATGAAGCGATTTGTGAGAAAGTGTCTTTGAAAACCGTTCACAGCAGGAAATAAATAACATCGCGTCTACTGTGGCAGACTGTAATTTCAGCGACGGCCTAATAGGCATTATCGAAGCTATGAACATGCTGTAATTTGAAATCGGACCAGTCTGTTACAATTTCTGCACACGAGAGGACGAACAGCGTATCCGATGAACAGAGCAGCCTATGACAGCAGCTGCCTAAGAGTTTCACAGGAGAAGCATGGCCACCAAGATGTAGAACACCATCCTATTAGATCTGGAAGGGTTGCTGTGTCTTCCAATGGTCGCTGACTTGAGGTATGTTTAACTTAACTACAAAAAACGTAACACTGTAACTCAAATTTTTAAACTCGTTTTTCTCGAGACCTGTTTTTCAAATTGGCAGGGAACGTAACTTCAGAACAGTATATATGACTGTGATTGGAATTTCAGGCTGGCATTCAAAATTGAATTCTCTATCAGCGTATGTAGCCATTTTACGATGTCTTCAAAAGACTGTTTTCAATGTACGCTTTTTTTTTCAAAGAAAACAATATTTTTTTTTACACGTCACGAATTTTTAGAACTTAATATTTTTCAATTATTCTACTATGCTGATGGAAAACATATGGAAAATGACTTATATAAAATTATTTTGTTACAGGTCCAATTGGAAGGCTTCGGGAATTCCCGCCGATGACAGATGTTCCGTCAAAAAGGGGTCTTTCTGCCCAGTGCAACGGATACAAAACGTCACATGTCCTCTCTCTGTGAGTCACTGAAGAGAGGTTTGGAATTTAATCTTGCACATTGCCGCAGAGTCTGATCAGAAACGTTAGGCCGGCCCTTAACGTTGCAGCACGACAAAAATAAAATATTAATGGGAGCTCCAATACGGCAGGAGATAAAGCGTCCTATACAATACTCCAACTTCCAAAGTCATATAAACAAACACGAAAATAAAGAGGGCACAGAACCATTCGCGTCGAGTAAAGTGAGTCATAGTTTGCAGAAGGCATGAAGAATCAGTAACAAAACATGAAAACACTGTACCAGAGCAAGAATGTAATATCTAAATTAGAATATGTTTCCAATATGAATTCACACCGAAAGTCTCTCTGAGTGTGATACGAAGAGTTCAGAATCGAAAACAAAAGCACTGGCTGTAATTGCAAAAATTATTTCAACAGTTGAACATTACAAGCAACAACAAAATAACATGACAGGTAACACACTTTATGTACTAGGTAGCAGTAATGAAGATTTGTAAACCAGCCTGATAAAACGAAGAATTCATCAAAGTATAATAAATGAAATGGAATACTAAAAAAATGGTTCAAATGGCTCTGAGCACTATGGGACTTAACTGCTGTGGTCATCAGTCCCCTAGAACTTAGAACTACTCAAACCTAACTAACCTAAGGACATCACACACATCCACGGCCGAGGCAGGATTCGAACCTGCGAGCGTAGCGGTCGCGCGGTTCCAGACTGTAGCGCCTAGAACCGCTCGGCCACCCCGGCCGGTGGAGTACTAAAAAGAAACATTGACATATCAATACGAAACTCTGATTAATCAATAAGAAAATAAATACAAACCAAATTTGCTGGTATCATACTATGTTACGTAAGTGAATTGCAAACTTTCCTCAAAAATGATGAAGCCAGAATAAAAGGAGCATTGGTGCCATTTTTACGTTCTCTAAGTAGTGTAGCCTTGAGCGACAAAATTTAAAGTGAAAATTTAAGAATGTAAAAGAAATAGTTTACGGACGTGTGATTATAAAAGCTAGCAGGATCTTACTACGATACTAGAAAGTAGGTGGACACATGAAGTGCTACAATCTAATCTGTGAGGAAACAGAGGTTTTGTAGTATCAGAACGGAAGCATATGCAATTCAGCTGTTCTGTGATGATGGTGATGGTATATTAATTTGGTGAAGTACAGACAGATTACGAAGGGTGTAAGGCAACCAGTACATCGGAGAAGAGAGAACGGAAGTAAAAAAAAAATGTTCTCGAGAGGGTTAAAGTTCGCTGGTGACATTGCGTCTCAGTGAAAGGAAGAATTGAGGGAGTTGTTGAACGGAATGAAAATTAGAATGAACCTTCTTATGCAATGAGACTAAAAACTTAAGAAATGAGGAGCGTCAGAAATGAAGCTATCTTAAAATTAACATCAAAATTTGGGTTCATGTAACAGACGAAGTGAAAAATTTTCCTTATGCCATGAACGAAATAACACCAGATGAAACAAGCAGGATTCTACGTTTGGAACACAGCATTGAACGGTAGTGAATCACGGACTGTGCGAGCACAGGAAACAATGAGAATCGAAGCGTTTCACAGGTGTTGTTACGGAAGGATATTGAAAACTAAATGGACTGATAAGATAAGAAATAGGGAGGTTCTCCGCAGAATCGGTGAGGGATAAGACGTGTGGGAAACACTGACTAGAAAGAGGGACATAATGAAATAAAGTGTGTCAACACAGTTTACCATTACTGTGCCGTAGAGGACAAAAAATGTTGGAGAAGACAGAGATTAGGGTACACCCAACAAGTAATTGAGAACGCCTGGTGTATGTGCTACACTGAGATGAAGTGATTGGCGCATGCGATGAAATCGTGGCGGGCCACATCAATCGAAACAGTCAAGAACTGGTAAGCGTATTCCCTCTTCCCATCCAACCTACATAGACAGAAAATGCCTCTGGAAACAACTGTGAAATGGAATCGGATGACATGACAGGCTAATATTGTTCAACGTCGCATTAATCATGTTGGTTCAGTTGTTTCCGACATTCTGATAACCAGCTACATCTATCGATCAATGTCACACCACCTGTCAACCTCAGCTTATTCATCGCTGCGCCGAGTAGCTTATACGTAAGTTGTTTCCTACTGTCCAACGTCCAGCTCCATAAGATTTTGCAGCGTACGATTTGTTTTTGTAAATTTTCTCTCTAAAGCTGAATCGCTATCCTGTTAACACCGGGATCACCAGATTGTCTTAATTTCATCTTAAGTTCCAGCTTGAGGCAACAGACGAACTGCTTAGAACCTAGTTGGTAGGCAATTGAAGTCGCAATGCGTAAATTCGGACTTATATCCTGTGACTTGTTAAGAGGGCTCTTCCGCAGTGCATATCTGTGATATACATCTTAGGTCATCGTCACCATGCTGAACATTCCCTGGTCTATGATTGAGTGGTTGTGTAGGTTCATGACTGCTCAAACAATAAAAACGTATTTGATATCATGAATCTTTCCTGCCGCGTGTTGTGTGATAAATTTATCGCAGGTTAGTATTCATAATTAATGACAACAAATTCAGCCTGATTGTCTAGTAGCAGACACAGTTTCGTAAAAAAACCAGCAATGAATATTACGTTTTGTTGGTTTAAAGGTTTTCTCGCATGTCACGTGTATCGACATCGAAGACGACAAAGCTTTTAGTTGACTCTCTGGAAAACATTGAGGGTAGTTGATTTGTGTTGCTCGTCGTATGATTAATGTTGTTTATCTCTTAATCCCTTGCGGCTATTAGGATCATATCAATAACTTTTGGACTAGGACCGTCTGTATAAAACTGAATAAAGGCAATATTTGTTTTTCCATATGCCTTTCACCTCAATTTATTAAGGCATCATCAGAGACCATAAATACATACAAATTTTCATTTGTATGCGACACTTTCACCTTACATAATCTGCAATTCAAAATTTAAGTTATAAACAATTCTGATATAGGTGTTGTTTGCTTAATGTACGTATGGTTTACATAGAACATACGACAGAATTGTTTGTAACATAAATGTCCAACAGTAAAATATGATGCTGAAAGCGCAACACACAAATCAAAATGTATATACGAGGGTTGTTTTTTAAGTAAGGGCCGTTCGCACGTATAGTCCCGTAGTTCGCGCGGACGCCGCAACAAGCCACCGCGCCACTTGCCGGCATCCTTCTCGTTCACACTGATGCAAGTTGCAGTTCTGTAGCTGACGTGTGCGCATCGCTGTGCTACTTTATGATGCTTACGATTATTGAATCGCCCGCCGCGTGTGAGATACGGTCAGTGACACGTTTTTTGACCGCGAGAAGCCTATCAGCTGCAGAAATTCGTCGTCAGTTAACAGAAGTTTATGGCTCGAATGCAATGAGTGAAGGTAAAGTGCGTCAATGGGTTAGAGAGTTTAAAAATGGCCGTCAAAACGTCCATGACGAAAGAACGCTCAGGCCGGCTCTCTGTGATCACTCATGATTTGGTGGCTGCAGTAGAAACAAAGATTCGTGAGGACAGAAGATTCACAATTTCCACTCTTTCTTTGGAATTTCCACAAGTTTCAAGATCGGTTTTGTACAAAATTGTGTCTGAAAACCTAAACTTTAAGAAACTGTGTTCTCGGTGGGTACCCAGACTCCTCACAGAGGACCACAAAGGGAAGAGATTTGCCACTTCATTGGACTTTTTGATTCGTTAAGAGGAAGAAGGGGATGACATGTTGAGTCAAATTGTCACTGGAGATGAAGCATGGGTATCCCATATCACTACCGAAAGCAAGCGACAATCGATGGAATGGCGACACACAACCTGACCCGTCAAGGTCAAAGCCAAACAGACGCTGTCAAAGCGCAAGATTATGGCAACTGTGTTCTGGGACCAGCGCGGTGTTTTGCTAGTGGACTTTATGCCACGAGGAACGACAATCAACTCAGATGCCTATTCTGCAACTCTAAAGAAGCTCCGCAGAGCAATTCAAAACAAAAGGCGCGGCATGCTGACAAAAGGAGTTTTGCTCCTGCACGATAACGCTACGCCTCACACCTCTCAAAACACTCGGAATTTGATTGATTCTTTTGGCTGGGAAGTTTTAGACCAAGCACCATACAGCCCCGACCTTGCTCCTAGCGATTTTCACCTTTTCCGGTACGTGAAACACCATCTTGGCGGGCAGCGCTTCAATGACGACGATGAAGTGAAAGCGGCCGTGAACTCTTGGCTGTCGGAGCAGGCGGCCGAATTCTTTGAAGAGGGAATTAAAAACTTAGTTGTACGGTATGACAAGTGCTTAAATAAACAAGGCAACTATGTAGAAAGATAGGTACAAGTGTGTAGAATCAGAAAATAAAAGTTTTTTACAAAAGTATTTGTATCTTTTTTTTAAATAAAAACGGCCCTTACTTAAAAAGCAACCCTCGTACATACGAGGCCACTGGTATTGTTGTATTAAACTGAGCCGAAAAGCGTCAGGTAAGACAAATACAAGTACCGCTTTTATCAGTTACATAAAGACGATCCTAACCTAAAACTCGTTACTATAATATTGCTCGTTACTTCAATAGACTCTTCCTTCACTTCTTTGCAGGACAGATTCATACTAAAGGTTGAAAAGACGAAACACTGTGTTTTGCTCCTTTAATGTTTATTTCTCACCAACTGGTTTTCGGCTTATTATACACCATCGGGTGAGACTCTAACAGTAGTCAGTTATTGCCTGACCAAGGGATAATAACAACCAGTTCTTACAAAATCCGTATTAGTGCGACAAAACTCAGTCTGTTTGGTTTTCAACTTTAAATATTACTCGTTATTTATTGGTGCAACCCGAAGATTTTGTTTCAAAATAACGCTATCGCAAAAAGCAGTAAAGTGAAGCTCGAGTCATTACGCATATGCATAGCAATTTATTATTGATTATCAGTGCTGTTTGGCAGTAGCATCGTACACTGTCACTATACCAGTGCTGAGGCACTACGCAACGCACCGTATGTGAATCCTCGTCTCATTTACATAAATGCCACTTGCCATTTGTTCTCCAAATGTTCAAATGTTCAGAAGTGTGTGAATTCCTAAGGGACCAACTGCTGACGTCATCGGTCTCTAGACTTACACACTACTTAAATTAACTTAAACTAACTTGTGCTAAGAACAACACACACACACATGCCCGAGGGAGGACTCGAGCGTCCGGCGATAGGGACCGAGCAGTTCATAAGATGGTGCCTCTAACCGCGAGACCACTCCGTGCGGCCATTTGCTCTACGACACCTGGTGAATAGTGAAGCTGATTTACCTTTAGATTTCTCAAACTTCCAGATAACGGTGTTTTTTTTAAAAAAAAAAACAAAGAGTCCACAAGCCTAAAATTGGGCAACTTCAGTGCTTCACGTCTTTTCCCCCGTAATTCATCGAGGGTACACCTACTGAGACAGTTATCACATGTCAGAAGATGTTCCATATCCCGATATTCGCCACAATCTTACCTCTTATCATATTCATACCCCCACCCCTTTCCGCCAATGGTGCAATCACAATGGAGGGGTATCTGTTTAGAGGCCTGTGGTTCCTGAAGAGGGGCAGCAGCCTTTTCAGTAGTTGCAGGAACAACAGTCTGGATGATTGACTGATCTGGCCTTGTAACACTAACCAAAACGGCCTTGCTGTGCTGGTACTGCGAACGGCTGAAAGCAAGGGGAAACAACAGCCGTAATTTTTCCTGAGGGCATGCAGCTTTACTATATGGTTAAATGATGATACCGTCCTCTTGGGTAAAATATTCCGGAGGTAAAATAGTCCCCCATTCGGATCTCCAGGCTGGGACTACTCAGGAGGACGATGTTATCAGGAGAAAGAAAACTAGCGTTCTACGGATCGGAGCGTGGAATGTCAGGTCCCTTAATCGGGAAGGTAGGTTAGAGAATTTAAAAATGGAAATGGATAGGTTAAAGTTAGATATAGTGGGAATTAGTGAAGTTCGGTGGCAGGAGGAAGAAGACTTCTGGTCAGGTGAATACAGGGTTATAAATACAAAATCAAGTAGGGGTAATGCAGGAGTAGGTTTAATAAGGAATAGGAAACTAGAAAGCTACTACAAACAGCATAGTGAACGCATTATTGTGGCCAAGATAGATACTAAGCCCACGCCTACCACGGTAGTACCAGTTTATATGCCAACTAGCCCTGCAGATGACGAAGAGATTGATGAAATGTATGATGAGATAAAAGAAATTATTCAGATGGTGAAGGAAGACGAAAATTTAATAGTCATTGGCGACTGGAACTCGATTGTGAGAAAAGGAAGAGAAGGAAACGTAGTTGGTGAATATGGGATGGGAGTAAGGAAGCCGCCTGGTAGAATTTTGCACAGAGCATAACTTAATCATAGCTAACACTTGGTTCAAGAATCATGAAAGAAGGTTGTATACATGGAAAAAGCGTGGAGATACTGGAAGGTCTCAGATAGATTATATAACGGTAAGATGGAGATTCAGGATCCGGGTTTTAAATTGTAAAACATTTCCAGGTGCAGATGTGGACTCTGGCCACAATCTATTGGTTATGAACTGTAGATGAAAACTGAAGAAAATGCAAAAAGGTGGTAATTATAAACTGAAAGAACCAGAGGTTGTAGAGATTTTCAGGAAGAGCATTAGGGAACGATTGACAAGAATGGGGGAAACAAATACAGTAGAAGAAGAGATGAAATAGTGAAGGCAGCAGAGGATCAAGTAGGTGAAAGACGAGGGCTAATAGAAATCCTTGGGAAACAGAAGAAATATTGAATTTAATTGATGAAAGAAGAAAATATAAAAATGCAGTAAATGAAGCAGGCAAAAAGGAATACAAACGTCTAAAAAATGCGATCGACAGGAAGTGCAAAATAGCTAAGCAGGCATGGCTAGAGGACAAATGTAAGGATGTAGAGGCTTATCTCACTAGGGGTAAGATAGATACTGCCTACAGGAAAATTAAAGAGACCTTTGCAGAAAAGAGAAACACTTGCATGAATATCAAGAGCTCAGATGGAAACCCAGTTCTAAGCAAAGAAGGGAAAGCAGAAAGGTGGAAGGAGTATATAGAGGGTCTATACAAGGGCGATGTTCTTGGGGACAAATATTATGGAAATGGATGACATCGTAGATGAAGACGAAATAGGAGGTATGATACTGCGTGGAGAGTTTGACAGAGCGCTGAAAGACCTAAGTTGAAACAAGGCCCGGGGAGTAGACAACATTCCATTAGACAACATTACTCCTGACAGCCTTGGGAGAGCCAGGCCTAACAAAACACTGCCATCTAGTGAGAAAGATGTATGAGAGGCGAAATACCCTCAGACTTCAAGAAAAATATAATAACTCCAATCCCAAAGAAAGCAGATGATGACAGATGTGAAAATTACCGAACTATCAGTTTAATAAGCCACGCTTGCAAAATACTAACACGAATTCTTTACAGACGAATGGAAAAACTGGGAGAAGCCGACCTAGGGGAAGATCAGTTTGGGTTCCGTAGAAACGTTGGAACACGTGAGGCAATACTGACCCTACGACTTATCTCGGAAAATAGATTAAGGAAAGGCAAACCTACGTTTCTAGCATTTGTAGACTTAGAGAAACCTTTTGACAATGTTGACTGGAATAATCTCTTTCAAATTCTGAAGGTGGCAGGGGTAAAATACAGGGAGCGAAAGGCTATTTATAGTTTGTACAGAAACCAGATGGCAGTTATAAGTGTCGAGGGGTATGAAAGGGAAGCAGTGGTTGGGAAGCTTGTAAGACAGGGTTGTAACCTATCCCCGACGTTATTCATTCTGTATATTGAGCAAGCAGTAATGGAAACAAAAGAAAAATTCGGAGTAGGAATTAAAATCCATGGACAAGAAATAAAAACTCTGAGTTTGGCCGATGACATTGTGATTCTGTCAGAGACAGCAAAGGACCTGGATGAGCAGGTGAACGGAATGGACAGTGCCTTGAAAGGAGGATATAAGATGAACATCAACAAAAGCGAAACGAGGATAACGGAATGTAGTCGATTGAAATCGGGTGATGCTGCGGGAATTAGATTAGGAAATGAGACGCTTAAAGTAGTAAATGAGTTTTGCTATTTTCGGAGCAAAATAACTGATGATGGTCGAAGTAGAGAGGATATAAAATGTAGACTGGCAATGGCAAGGAAAGCGTTTCTGAAGAAGAGAAATTTTTTAACATCGAGTATAGATTTAAGTGTCAGGAAGTCGTTTCGGAAAGTATTTGTATGGAGTGTAGCCACGTATGGAAGTGAAACACAGACGATAAACAGTTTAGACAAGAAGAGAAGAAGCTTTCGAAATGTAGTGCTACAGAAGAATGCTGAAGATTAGATAGGTAGATCACATAACTAATGAGGAGGTATTGAATAGAATTGGAGAGAAGGGAAATTTGTGGCACAACTTGACTAGAAGAAGGGATCGGTTGGTAGGGCATACTTTGAGGCATCAAGGGATCACCAATCTAGTATTGAAGGGCAGCGTGGAAGGTAGAAATCGTAGACGGAGACCAAGAGATGAATACACTAAACAGATTCAGCTGGATGTAGGTTGCAGTAGGTACTGGGATATGAAGGAGTTTGCACAGGATAGAGTAGTATGGAGAGCTGCATCAAACCAGTCTCTGGACTGAAGACCACAACAACAACAACAACATCGTATTCATCTGTAAGGACAATTTGATAAGGTTTGCCATAACTTGTGGTATACCAGTTCCGATGAGGTTCAGGTTCCTCCAGAACATTCGTGTCAGGTTTTCGCCGCTGGGAATTTTCTGGAGTGTAGTTGTTTGGAGGCTCGGTTAGAACCTAGTTCAAGTATCTCTTGCGGGATTCAAGCCTTCCATGTCCATAGGAATCTCCAGATAAGGAGTGGGGTCCACCGAAAAACAAAGATGGTTTGGAAACTATGTTCCAATCTTTACAAAAGTTGTTCACCGTAGTGATGACGATTTGATATTGTCCAACAGTACGTGTTCTGTGAGATCAGGTGTTCGTACTGACTAAACCAGACCATTTCTAGAAAGCTGAACATCTGAGGACCCCAAATATCCCGATACTATTCCATTGAGAAACCACCCGCCGAACTGATCATTTACTAGTTGGTTTGGAACATTTAACGCGAACGCAATTACAAAAATAAAGTCATTGTCGCACAACCCGTGAATGGCCTTCTGGCCTAACTGCAGGTAGAGTGCAGCCTTCAGTTCACCATTGCACTAGACGGTGGGGTGATCCCATCTCCCTGGCCACCTTTTAGCCCCGGAATTGATCTCGGGTACTTAATCTGATAACAAACTGAGAGGGCGCGGGGCCATTCTGGAGGAACTGTAACGAAGAAAATTTCCCACTCCTACTTAAGAATGAATCTGGGGCCTTCAGGGACAGAGTACAGCACTCGGTCCGCTCGATCACCACGACTACTCGAATATAAAACAACGGAAAATTATCAACTGTAAAAATACAAGTATTTCTTCATAATGTTCTGTCACGACAATCTTCCAGTCACGATTTTGTGAACGTCTCACTTGCAACAGTTTTTTTTCGTTCTGTAGAGATTTCAAGTGATCTATTCGCCGTTTTTCCGCCACCATAGGTGGGTGGTTGGTGCGGCTGATTGCTATTGGAGGACCAGGGTTCGAATCCCGGTACTGCCAGAGATTTTCCCTCAGTGGGAGGACGAATGGAGAGCACTCAGCCTCATGATACCAACTGAGGAGCTACTCGAGCGAGGACTCCAGATCACCAAGACCAGACAACGGCCAGGGAAGCGGTGTGTTCACCCAACGCCCCTCCATACCGCATCCAATGACGTCATTGGCAGACAATGACACAGCGGGCAGTCGGTATCGATGGGCCACCTGGTTAACAAAACGTCAGAGCGGCTTACGTGAAAACTCATCGTGCAAATACACTGAAGGAAAAAACACAAGGAGAAATACTGTGGAGTAATATATTTTTGGGATATATGTTTGTCTATGTAACATATTTAAGTGATTAATATTGCAAAATTAAAGGTAAATGTAAGCATGAGATGAGCCGTTGCGCCGGCCGGAGTGGCCAAGCGGTTCTAGGCGCTTCAGTCCGGAACCACACGGCTGCTACGGTCGCAGGTTCGAATCCTGCCTCGGGCACGGATGTGAGTGATGACCTTAGATTAGTTAGGTTTAAGTACGAGGGCAGTTCAATAAGTAATGAAACACTTTTTTTTCTGAAACAGGGGTTGTTCTATTCAGCATTGAAATACACCAGGTTATTCCCCAATCTTTTAGCTACACAACACTATTTTTCAACGTAATCTCCATTCAATGCTACGGCCTTACGCCACCTTGAAATGAGGGCCTGTATGCCTGCACGGTACCATTCCACTGGTCGATGTCGGAGCCAACGTCGTACTGCATCAATAACTTCTTCATCATCCGCGTAGTGCGTCCCACGGATTGCGTCCTTCATTGGGCCAAACATATGGAAATCCGCTGGTGCGAGATCGGGGCTGTAGGGTGCATGAGGAAGAACAGTCCACTGAAGTTTTGTGAGCTCCTCTCGGGTGCGAAGACTTGTGTGAGGTCTTGCGTTGTCATGAAGAAGGAGAAGTTCGTTCTGATTTTTGTGCCTACTAACACGCTGAAGTCGTTTCTTCAATTTCTGAATAGCACAATACACATCAGAGTTGATCGTTTGCCCATGGGGAAGGACATCGAACAGAATAACCCCTTCAGCGTCCCAGAAGACTGTAACCGTGACTTTACCGGCGAGGGTATGGCTTTAAACTTTTTCTTGGTAGGGGAGTGGGTGTGGCGCCACTCCATTGATTGCCGTTTTGTTTCAGGTTCGAAGTCATGAACCCATGTTTCATCGCCTGTAACAATCTTTGACAAGAAATTGTCACCCTCAGCCACATGACGAGCAAGCAATTCCGCACAGATGGTTCTCCTTTGCTCTTTATGGTGTTCGGTTAGACAACGAGAGACCCAGCGGGAACAAACCTTTGAATATCCCAACTGGTGAACAATTGTGACAGCACTACCAACAGAGATGTCAAGTTGAGCACTGAGTTGTTTGATGGTGATCCGTCGATCATCTCGAACGAGTGTGTTCGCACGCTCCGCCATTGCAGGAGTCACAGCTGTGCACGGCCGGCCCGCACGCGGGAGATCAGACAGTCTTGCTTGACCTTGCGGCGATGATGACACACGCTTTGCCCAACGACTCACCGTGCTTTTGTCCACTGCCAGATCACCGTAGACATTCTGCAAGCGCCTATGAATATCTGAGATGCCCTGGTTTCCCGCCAAAAGAAACTCGATCACTGCCTGTTGTTTGCAATGCACATCCGTTACAGACGCCATTTTAACAGCTCCGTACAGCGCTGCCACCTGTCGGAAGTCAATGAAACTATACGAGACGAAGCGGGAATGTTTGAAAATATTCCACAAGAAATTTCCGGTTTTTTCAACCAAAATTGGCCGAGAAAAAAAATGTGTTGCATTACTTATTGAACTGCCCTCGTAGTTCTACGTTCTAGGGGACTGATGACCACAGCAGTTTAGTCCCATAGTGCTCAGAGCCATTTGAACCATTTGAGCCGTTTCAAATGTGAAATGCTGGTACTTTAAAAACCGGTGTAACCGCCAGAATGTTGGATGTAGGCATGCCTTGTGCTGTATAGTTGACCTTGGGCGCTCATGAAAACGAAGACCTTCATGTTTCGAGCGCCCAAGCTCATTTACCCACCAGGGCCCCCGGGGTCAGCATGGCGGCGGGCCCTGTCCCACTGAGATAATTTGTCCTTTTAGGACAATTAGCTGAGCAAGCACCCACGCCAGCAAAAGGTTGGCACGTGTAAAAGTTTTCTTTTTGGAGTGACAGACATATGAGTATTGATAACTGAAGTTGGTTAGCAACCACTCCAATATATAAGGGGCATGGTATTGTCGTCTGTACATTATGTCCTCTGAATCGACTCCGAGAACTTCTATTGTCGCTAACGAGCTGCCAGAAATAGTAAGTACACTTCTATTACAATGGAAACTTTGTACAAACTTGCACGAATTGCTGTTTGTGGAAGACTGCAAAATGCGTTGGATGTTTTTCAGTTAGATGTAATACAAACTGTACAGGAAGATATTCTGTTGGAAATTCGTGTTTCGAAATTTAATTTCATGTTAAATTCCTATAGGTTGCCAGAATGTTATATATTTAATAAAAGAGAATGTTCCAATGATTTGTGAGATCGTAAATGATGCATTAGAAGCTTGTGGAAAAATAAGAGCAGGATTCCAGTTCCATGCGAAACACTTGGTTTAATCACAGTGTCTTCTTTTGACATTTGTACATTCTGGCAAAGTAGATTCAAAATCAAAGTATTTTTTTACGAAGTAACTTACAAGCATTTTGAGAGGCACACACTTGCCTTTCTCATACTGTGGCATCAAGCAATCAAGCCTGCAAGATGAGTGGTTTGCCAAGCGAGTGGATTCTTCCTTAATTTATCGAGCAACATGAATTCTCGTATCTTACTATTTAGTTACAAATTATCCTCCTGCATGAATAATACGCAACGGAAACACGCATCCGACTATCAGTGATTTATAGAACTCTGACTGCACACTACGCACTGGCAATACCACATTTACTTTTTGTCTTTGATTTAACGGCTTTTATATAAATTCGGGACATTATGACAACATACAATTTAATGAAAAAGGCCACCAATCTCTTTCTATTCACTATCTGATTTATTCCTAAACACACAAATTCTACAACCTACAACAAAATCACATGAGAAATTCCGCCCAGTGGGCATGGCTTTACGTTAGTGAATCTCTATACTATGGTCTCGTAATCTATTTACCGCAACAGTGCACTCCCTGGATCGGATGGTGGATCTTTTATTATACCTCACACTTCGCCTCTCACAATCATCCTCACGAAACTTTCCTCCAGATCGAGCGATACAGAAGGAACAGGCATACCCACAAATCTTTCGAAACTACCTTGCTACCCCCATGCAAAACACACATACCCAAATTACATGACATATACAACACAACAATATGAAATACAACACGAAGAACTGTTACAACATCATCACTTTCCGCTTTCCCACTTCTATCAATATCTATCCCAGTTTCACACGACACTGCCCCACTTTGTAATTCTACTTTCCTACTGTGAACTCTGGAGATAAACGCACGTCTTCCTGTGCAATGCAAGCCAAGTGGCGTTGCTGGAAAAACGGCCGACTCACCTTGATTCTCTCTCAGAGTTTAAATTTAGCGTCACACGGAATGATATTTCTTAAATACTTCAACTTATGATACACACGCTATTTCTTAAATATTTCAGCTTATTGTACACACGCTATTAATTCTTAAATATTTCAGCTTATTGTACACACGCTAGTATCTCAACTTATAACTACACGTGGGCTCATTGTGACCGTTGGTTTACTACAATCCCCTTAAAATTACCTGCCTCACTTTGTAATTTTCCCCACAAAAGTTCCTGGGAAAGAGAAATGATTAGTTCTAATTACTCTTAAATATTCCACATCCATACCATGCCTCCACACTTTCATTACGGAGCACAACAAAAAAACAGGTCTTTACAGCAGAAGGTTCAGAGCCAGAGTGCCGAAACATGGCCGTATTCCGGTTCTCTCGCACCTCTGTCGAAGTGGGAGAAGCACCTTGCTACCTTATTGGTCAGCCACATTTCAGACGCTCAAAGCTCTGGTAACTTCCATCTCTTTGGTCTCACCAAAGGTAGCCAAAGGATCGACTCAAAGATGATCATATATTCCGATTCACTATCTGTGGTTAGCAGACGACCATACATTCATTCATTTCACAGATCTCACCAAACTGGATGTAGGGATTTATTTTGAGGGAGTGCACATGTGATCAATTAAATAAATAAATTGTCATTCTTTCCCACACTGGTATCCGGCTTCGCTGTATTAATTGAAATTGAGTTACTTTTACACAAAAAATGTGTTGTTCTGACAAGAATTTCGTACCTATTTTCAATGTTGGGCGGTACTGTACCCTTTCACCACCGGCTACTCATGCAGAAAAAAATGGCACGGTACTATCCTTGCAATGCGAGGGTAGTTCCGAACATTTTTTTAAGAAAACTGTATTAAAACAAACGTAGCAATTCATCAAAATAACCAGGAGGAGACCTTAGCCCCTGGTGACCTCAAATAGACGACCAAATTATTGACAGTTGTTGCATTATTGTACTCTCCACAATCCGGAGTAATGTACACATACAAATATAGAACAATCCACATGACAAATAAAACATCACATCATAGAAATGAAAAAATAATATTGAGATAAAAATTTGCTTTAGTTACTGGGATCTTCGTTATTTTTATGAGTAATCCAAATTTCAATAATTCTAAAACAAATAAAAAAAATACTAATTGTACTCATGAAATTTTAAATAGCTCACCGTCCAAACACAGAGCAAGTAATCTGACATTCATAAATTGCGCTGTAAAAACCCTTACACAGCAAAGTCTAAATACAAAACCAAATCAACAAAAGAAAAAAAAAATTCGTACACTAGTTACACGTAGAATGTCAGGCTCCATACCATTACTCTAAAATATACCTCAAACCTACAGAGAAATAAAAACTGAGAAGAAAAACAATGAAATATACCACAAGTTACATACCGGTTACGTAATATAGTTCGTCTAAGGCATCATGTCATACCTCATTAACTATCATCACCTAAACAATTGCCACAGCTACTCGACAGTGAGTTTAACCTTATCCTATATCCATCAGTACAAATACCTGCTGCTGAGCTAGTCAGTCCATCAATTTTGATCAATACTCGCAATAAATAGTTAGCAATAAGTGCTTGAATCTACCAGTAGCTCTCTTATCTTACTCTACTGTTCATTTCTCTGTTGTCACACATATAGACGACAAGAACTTGCATTTCGACTAGCCTTCGTTACACTTTAATGTGAGCCGGCCGAAGTGGCCGTGCGGTTAAAGGCGCTGCAGTCTGGAACCGCAAGACCGCTACGGTCGCAGGTTCGAATCCTGCCTCGGGCATGGATGTTTGTGATGTCCTTAGGTTAGTTGGGTTTAACTAGTTCTAAGTTCTAGGGGACTAATGACCTCAGCAGTTGAGTCCCATAGTGCTCAGAGCCACTTTAATGTGAAATATCACCACTGTGATAATAAAAATAAGTGGCTTCAGTCAAAACACCAACAAGATTATTACTATGCACGACATCAAAATACATCAGTTAATTCCGATATTTGTTGTGCAATGCAAACTCTTGTCCCCTGTGACAATCTTACTGATCAATGCTACATGAACCGCTACATTAGTATTACGCCACTGGCTTATAATTAGAGCATCATTGTACCAAATATTCTAATAAACATGCTACGTGAACTTGATAACCCAGAACAGACAAAAAACAAACACTAACTATTCTAAACACAAATATTAATAAAATACAATTACGCTTGCTGTCCCTTCAGGAATGAAACATATAAAAAAAAACATTTACACAATTACAAATACATTATTCCCTATCTTGCGAGTCACACGGAAACATTTCATTCTGTGATTTTCTTGGGGTCAAAAAGTTGCTGATAGTTTTCCTAGAACCACTGTCTCGGTGTCAAAGCTCTCCCATGGTTACCCGGACGAAAGTCTTTGAGTCACTCAATTCGGCATTTTGAACACGCACTGAACAGTAAACTGTATCTCTCATTAAACACAAATGTCATAGTCACTCTCAGAGTACCATCCACACGAATCTGTTCGTCCAAAAAATGGCCCTACAACTACTATTACCCACGGTTCTGTCCTTTCAGTTCATGGTGTAATTAAAAGTCGTAAGTTTCAACAAACAGCACTTATTCCCGCGCCAATTCCAGAAATGTCTCCTACTACAGACGCAAATGTCAATGTCCCACTCTAGTTTCTTGCCTTCATACAATAATTGTTCACCAAACGACAACTGTCCTCTAAGTATACCAAGTGTCCCACATGCAATTCACAAAGCACACTTAACAAGTCACTGCCAAAAGTTTATGGATCCCACCATTCAGTGGTCAAGACAAAACAAAACAATCGTCCTGTCTGCTACAGACAAAATCTTTTCCCCCACTCACAACGTGGAAACACCAGTCCTTCACTTTCCACATTATGGAAAGTCGCAGTCATCTTGTTTCACGGCTCCACAGTCCAGTACTAGTTATTAGCTGCTGGTAAAAAAAATGCTCGCCGGGCTCTGCCGCGCCTCGTCCATTCTGCAGTAGCGCCGCTGCGCGCGCCGTTGAGCAGAAGAAACCACCCGCTGTTGCCTCCGCGGGATACCTTCCCCAGTCGTAAGGGTGGCGGAACTCATGAATGGCCAGTGATACGTGCGTGTCGCCCCAGGCCGTTGACCTGCTGTAGCGGGCGCGTGGAGTGTACCTCGTCCGACAGTGGAGTGGGGAGTGCCGCGGCTGTGTCGCCTGTCGCCATGGCGACGTCAGCTCGGCCCGTTAGCGGTATGGGCGTTACGACACCCAATTAGCCAGATCTTCCGTGCATCTCGCAACATTACAGACAAAAGGAAATTCTTACATTAAAATTATACACCCTAGTTTTCTACACATACAACATCAACATTTATCTCTTTTCTATAGACAGCCCACACTCGTGCTATTCATTGTACCTGTCGTCCCTCATACAAAACATGAAAGTGTAAAAAAAAAAAAGGAATAATAAACAATCTATACTGCTCATAATTACAATATCAAATAGTAGGCTACTCTATCATCCTATCACAGTGAAAGTGTTCGAAACTGTTTATTCTAAAACTACAATATACAATGAACTTTTGTGCTTGTGACAGACTGAAATTAATACCCCTTGAAAGTGCTCTAACAAAAAATAAGAATAATCCACAAGGCTCACAATTACCTACCACATGTTATTAAATAGTAAACTACTTTAACATCCTAACACAACAAACATTTTAGAAACTGATGACTCTAAATCTACAACATACAATGCACCTTTGTGCTTGTGGCTGACTGAAATTAGTATCTTTCTATATATTTTACCTTTTTTTATTATATATAACAACATTTCTAGGACATGTATGAACCATCCACATGATGTCAGATCCTGACCTGCCATCGAGGTTCATCCCAATCAAACAATACATAATAATGTTTTAGTTACAGATCGGTAGCATCCCCTTTACAGGAGTGTGCGCATTGATCACACTACTCTACGACTCTCACTCACCAGACATCACATTTTCCCTCTCATTCAATCCATTAATACGCTAACAGAATAGGTCTAGAAGTCAGCTAACCTTAACACCACCACACTCACTACAACATACCATACCTTTGCTCCCTTATACTCAACCACATAATACATGAAGCTGCTTCGGAGATAGCTTTCTAGTCTCCGAATTCGTCCTTTCACTCTGGCACCTCTCTCCATCGGCTTACCTCCGCATTCGCTTTACCCATTAATCATTCTGCTAAACACCAACTTAGAATTGCGACATTTCATCTAAGAACAAAAAATACACAAATGAATCAACCTGCAAAAAATAACTGTACACATTCTTGGTACCGTTTTAATTAGTTATACTGGTACCAGGCTTCAACAACAACAAAAAATATTATTTTTGCAAAATAGCATATTTTATGGTAAGAATTAGATCTACACTTATATTACATCTTACGTCAGTGTTCCACAACGTTCACCATCTGGGTCTCATACTCCCTTTACGTCCTTTCACATTGTGCAGTTGTCCTCATCTCTTCATTCGTATTTCGGCTCTCTGTCCGTCCATTACTCCATCATTTCCTGGTCTTCCTTCGCCATTGGCATCAATCTCTATTGCAGCATACACAGGCCTCTCTGTAACATACATCTAAGACATCTCCACATTATTAATTCTACTCACCTTTATTTACCACTGTATCATCACGTCGAATCTCTCTTTATTAATCACCTTGCTTCACGTCGCTTCTCCTCATATACCACCTTTATCCACTACTATTTATCACGTCGCTTCTCTATCTACCATCTTTATTCACTCATTAATCATCACGTCGTTTCTGCTTGATCCTTATTCATACGACAAAAAATACGTACATACACCACTCTGTCGACTCCTGTTCATGACTCATTCGACCAGTCTATTCCGTCACACTTCCTGACATCCCGCCTGAAAATTCTTATGTTCGATTTGACCCTGCACAACGTTACACATCACAATTAAATACACTGACTATCTACCATAAATTGCCTACCTTAGATCTATCCTTAACTTTTCCATAATTTGATGTTAGAAATGTGATGAAGCCCACGAGATTGTTTTCCCTTGATCGTCTCAATCAGTACAGCATTTTCATGTACAATCCGCCTCACTCTGAATGGTCCACTATACACAGTAAAGAACTTGCTAGTTAGGAATCTGTGCTTCTTTGATAATCGATGAGTTTTAATTAGAACCTTGTCTCCTACTGCCAATTCGATCTTACGGATCTTTCCTTTCTGCTTCTCCTGCCTATTCTTAGCTGCTTTCTTAATACGCTCTATCGCAACCTTGACAATTTCTGTGTGCCTCTGCTTTCCTGATCGCGGAAAATCTACCAGCTCCCTGACTCGATCTGGTGGTGGTTCATTCTTTAGTACCGTAATTGGTGATAAACCAGTTGCTCCATGTGGTAGCTCATTGAGGATGTCCTGAAAATCTTTGAGAAAAATACTCCAACTTCTGTGTTGCCTATGGCAATAGATCTTACACAACTTTCCCAGTTCTTTTACCACTCTTTCACTGGGGTTACTTGCAGCATGGTATCGGGATATGAACACCGGTTTTATCCTTCTTCTCTTCAGTGTGGTTAGCCATTGTCTGAATCTATATTGCGGTCCATTGTCAGCAATGAACTTTTCTACAGTCCCTACTTCTCGCAAAAAGTTTTTAACGATCGCTACTGCTACTGTCCTTCCCGTCGCACGTTTCAATGCGGTAAAAGTCACATACTTTGACACCAATTCCACTGCTACTAAAACATATCTATATCCCTGCACTGACCTAGGTAGCGGGCCAAACAAATCTGTTGCTCCGAATTCCCTCAATCTACCTGGCACTATCGGAAAAAGCGGTGCTTTGCATGAGATAGTTAACGATTTTGCCTTCTGGCACAATTTGCAACTACCAAGCACATTCTTGATCCTCCTCTCCATACTAATGAAATAAACTGATTCCCTTAACTTCTTACAGCATTTCCTTGCCCCGTAATGCCCGTAACTTAGGTGCGTGTACCAGATCAACTTGTTGACTATTTCATTTGGTATACACAACACCCAGTCTTGTGTGTTCGGATTTCTACGGTAGAAAAGGACCCCGTTTTGAATTGTATAAAAGCGCGCTATATTGGCATCTAAGTTCGCTCTAACTCTGTCCTTCACCATTCTCCATGACGCGTCTTTATCCTGCTCTTTCGCGATATTTGTGAGTACCGCCCCTATGTATTTCTCGAACGGCACGCCCTGCATATACAATATATCATATCTGTTTTCGTTTACCTCCTCATCAAAGCATTGACCGTGACCTACTGGATTCCTTGACAACGCATCTGCCACTATATTCTGTGGCCCAGGAATATACATGACCGAAAACTGAAACTCCTGTAAATAGAGTGCCCACCTAGCGAGTCGTCTATGGTTAAGTTTGGCCGACATCAGAAACTGTAGTGACTTGTGGTCAGTATAGATTTTAGTATGCCTTCCATACAAATAGTATCTAAACTTACTAAAACCCCATACTATTGCCAAAGCTTCAAGCTCAGTTACCGTGTAATTTCTCTCAGCTTTGCTAAGCACTCGGCTCGCAAATGCAATAGGTTGTTGTATTACTTCTCCTCCTTGCTCTTGCTCTTGGAACAATGTTACCCCAAGTCCACTACGGGAACTGTCCGTGGCCATACAAAACTCTTTCCCTAGGTCTGGATGCCCGAGAAGAGGTGCCGATAGCAGTGCCTTCTTTAACGCCTCATACTCTTCCTGCGCGACAGGGTCCCAATTCCACACCGTTTTCTTTCCAGTCAGCTGACATAGTCTGGGTGTCGCTGCACCCCCAATCTTAATGAACCTCCTGTAAAAATTGATTAATCCTAAATAACCCCGTAGCTGACGTTTTGTTCTTGGCACCGGAAAATCTCTGATTGCTTCGAGTTTGTCTGGATTTGGTCTTATTCCCTCTGGTGTCACAATGTGACCTAGAAACTCGATTTCTTTTCGTCCAAATTCTGACTTTCCCAAATTCACGGTCACCCCATGTCTCTCCAGTGCACCGAGCAATATGCCTAACGTTCTATTGTGGTCTTCACAGTTTCTTTCGGCTATCAGGACATCATCCACGTACTGTGTTACCTTGTCTTTTATTTCATTAGGAATGACAGTATTTAGCGCTCTGATAAATGCCGCGGATGATACATTTAACCCAAATGGTAGTTTCCGGAACTGATACGATTTCCCGTAGCACAAGAAAGCAGTGTATTTTCTACACCCCCTGTCTAACTCCACCTGCCAGAAACTCATTCTCAAATCAACTGAGCTGAGAACTCTGATCCCGTGGAACTTTTGTAGCAATTCGTCAAGTGTCAGCGGCCGATCTGTCTCTGGCTCTATTATCTTATTAATCCTTCTTGCGTCCAAAACTAATCTAATTGACCCATCCTTTTTTTCAACACAAACTAAAGGAGTGTTGTACGGACTGGATGCTGGTTCGATAATCCCTTGTTGTAGCATGCTTTCGATCTCAGCTTCCACTCTTTCTTTGTACACAACAGGTATCGGGTACACTTGGGCCCTAAACTGTTTATGTGGCTTGACCTTGAATCTATACACAAAATTTCTTATTGTACCCGCAGCATGTTTAAATACCTTTCTATTCTCGTATAAAATTTTCTGCAATTCCCCGTAGACCGTGGTCCCTCGTAAATGCCAGATTTTCTCCCTGATCTCCTCCTCCAAACATTTATGAATTTCCTTCTTCTCTTGTTCGAACCCCGTATTCTGTGCCTGTTTACCGGACTTTACCGCCAGACATAATGCTAAGTGTGCGTTATCTTTACCATGTAAGCAATCGTCGAATCTTAATGTAATTTCCTCCGAATCTCGTTTCAACTCCATCGAACCATTTCTCATGTTAACGACTGCTTTATATTGGTTCAAAAAATTAACGCCTAATATCCCTTCAACAGTTAGAGATGACACAATCATGAACACTGTACTAAACCTCTTCGCCTGGCACACGAAGTCTACCTGCGCTTGTAACTTCACCTCAATTCCCTTTCCTGTAATTGCCCCTCTCACTGTTGTCCTTTGCAATGGCAACGTTGGCCATGGTTTTGTAAGACTACAACACTTGAACACATCTTCCCTCAAAACACTCATTACACTGCCTGTGTCGATGACACAAGGTACGATTATATTATTTATTTCTACGCTAATTATTGGGTGGACTTCACTCCCCACATCTCCTACCTCCTCTAACAGATTCTCCCTTAGTTTTCCGTAATCGATATACCTAATATTTACATCATTAATAGTCCTGGTTTGTACCCGTCTATCAAGTAGTCACCTTCTTGTCCCTCCGTCATTGTGACAATGATTGTCCTGTCGTGAACCCAATAACTGCCTATCCTCTCTTCGCCCATCATTTTCATTTTCCCTTCTTCTTCCATCTCTGTCCCATCTTCTATTTTCCCGGTTTGCCGGTCGATATCCCCATGAATTCTGCCCCCTATTTCCTCGCCATTTTCCATTTCCGTCATTCCTCTGATTCCATGCTCTCCTGTCATTCTGATAGTTTCTACTGTTCCTATCCTCAACTCTGTCTGACCTATGAGTCATGTCGCCGTTCACAATGTTGCTCTCATTACCCAGTTCCTGTAAGAAGTGCTGAAATGACGCAGAATCGTTCAAGCCTCTGCCTGCTATCACTATATCTCTGCGCAATCTCACTGGCAACTTCGTTATACAGATCCTAATGAGCTCCCCAGTTTCGTATGGCACATCCAAATACCTGTTTCGTCTCAGCATTTCCTGATAGCACGACACTGGATCTCTTATACCACCTTCGTTACAATTTGGCATCATCAATATGCTTTGCTTAACCTGGTCCTGCTTACTTTTCGACCAGAATTCATTTAATAATTTGTCACAAAACATCTTGTAGCTACTACAGTCTTTAATAACTTCCTGCATTTTCGCTCTAGCCTCGTCCCTCAAATGGTTACACACAAACTTCATTTTGAGGAGCGGTCCCCACGATGAAGGTAATGAATCTTGAAATTGAGACAGCCACAGGCATGGATGTTGGTAATTATCAGGATCCGGAAAACAAGTGTACGTTTGTACCGACACGAAGTGCCTCCTACATTCTTCTTCCGCACTTATGTTTTCCGACCTTGGACTATACCCAGTTGGGTTTGCCACCTGTTTTATCCGACACAATCGTTCTTCTAGCTCTCTGAGTTCGTCTTCCTCTTTCTGCCTATTTTCGTCTTTTGAATTTATCTCACTCTCCCTCCGCAGTCTACCTGGTGGTGTTTTACCTTCGCTTCTGCACGCTAATTGCAACTGTGCTAGTTCTTCCCTATGTTTCCTATTTGTTTCTAATTGTGCCTCTTTAAACTGTAATAGTGATTGTATCTCCTCCTGGTCGGCATAAACCTCTCGCTGCGTACTGTCAGAGCCCATTTCGCCTCTTATACTGATCTTTTCTACATCTGCGCTTATCGTATTCATTCTGACCACTACCTCCGCAACTTCATCCCTGTGTTTATTTAGCGCCATTTCCTGCCGTGTGACTTGAGCTTCCACGCTGTCTAATGCCCCTTGTTTATCTGCAAGTAAGTCCTCCACTATCTCTTTGATTCGCTCATCCGGCCACACGCCCCTATGTTCTGTAATATCGCTCTCTATTGCACTTATTCGTACCTCCAAATTATTGACTTTTCCTTTCACAGCATCACATTCTTGCTGCACCGCATCCAGATTCTTCTCCCCCTCATCTAACCGATTATTAACTGCGGACAGACGCTCATCGATAACTGTGTGTAGCTTCCTCATTGCATCTTTATTTCCCCTATCCATTGTTTCCAATCTCTCCTTAGTCTCCCTATCTCTCTCCTATCTCTATTGATTGCTTCTAATCTTTCGTTATTTGCTTCCAATCCTTTCTTATTTGCTTCAAATCGTTCCTTATTCTCCCTATCTCTCTCCTTATTATCTCTATCTAATCTTTCGTTAATATCTCTATTCATTGCTTCTAATCTTTCCTTATTCTCCCTATCTCTCTCCTCATTCTTCCTATCTCTCTCCTTATTATCTCTCACCAAACTCTGTAACAACTGTAGCATCATATCGTCATTTGCAACTTTCGACGCGCTCACCTCGTTCGCCTGTGAAACCGTAGCCTCGCTAAGAGTAGCTGCACTTTCACTGCATACCTGTCCTAATCTCGGCTCGCCCGCGTCGTCGGGAAAGGCCCGCGTTTGTGGACAAAGCCCGCCGCATAAAGGATCACCCAGGAGCGGTCCAGTGAACAATTCAACCCCTTCCGAGTGTTTGTCTTTCTCGCTCGTTAACACATGGTCAACAGCTACTTCCTGCTGCACTGCTACGTTCACGCCAGAATCCCTATTCTCCATGGTGACTACACTTTTAGACTGCGACCTAGTTACTACGGACTTTACGCAAAAAAATTATACCACGATCTTCCAGCCTTGTACGATATAGCAATTAAAAAAAATAAAAGATCCTCACCAATCCAGAAAGAAATTGCAAACAAAAAAAATTTTACTTCTTAGCGCTATCACAATATATTCCATCAAAAAATAAAAAAAATCTTAACAGCAATAATCCTGGCAGGGTCGAAATTATGAGAGGCACCCACTTGCCTTTCTCATACTGTGGCATCAAGCAGTCAGGCCTGCAAGATGAGTGGTTTGCCAAGCGAGTGGATTCTTCCTTAATTTATCGAGCAACATGAATTCTCGTATCTTACTATTTAGTTACAAATTATCCTCCTGCATGAATAATACGCAACGGAAACACGCATCTGACTATCAGTGATTTATAGAACTCTGACTGCACACTACGCACTGGCAATACCACATTTACTTTTTGTCTTTGATTTAACGGCTTTTATATAAATTCGGGACATTATGACAACATACAATTTAATGAAAAAGGCCACCAATCTCTTTCTATTCACTATCTGATTTATTCCTAAACACACAAATTCTACAACCTACAACAAAATCACATGAGAAATTCCGCCCAGTGGGCATGGCTTTACGTTAGTGAATCTCTATACTATGGTCTCGTAATCTATTTACCGCAACAGTGCACTCCCTGGATCGGATGGTGGATCTTTTATTATACCTCACACTTCGCCTCTCACAATCATCCTCACGAAACTTTCCTCCAGATCGAGCGATACAGAAGGAACAGGCATACCCACAAATCTTTCGAAACTACCTTGCTACCCCCATTCAAAACACACATACCCAAATTACATGACATATACAACACAACAATATGAAATACAACACGAAGAACTGTTACAACATCATCACTTTCCGCTTTCCCACTTCAATCAATATCTATCCCAGTTTCACACGACACTGCCCCACTTTGTAATTCTACTTTCCTACTGTGAACTCTGGAGATAAACGCACGTCTTCCTGTGCAATGCAAGCCAAGTGGCGTTGCTGGAAAAACGGCCGACTCACCTTGATTCTCTCTCAGAGTTTAAATTTAGCGTCACACGGAATGATATTTCTTAAATACTTCAACTTATGATACACACGCTATTTCTTAAATATTTCAGCTTATTGTACACACGCTATTAATTCTTAAATATTTCAGCTTATTGTACACACGCTAGTATCTCAACTTATAACTACACGTGGGCTCATTGTGACCGTTGGTTTACTACAATCCCCTTAAAATTACCTGCCTCACTTTGTAATTTTCCCCACAAAAGTTCCTGGGAAAGAGAAATGATTAGTTCTAACTACTCTTAAATATTCCACATCCATACCATGCCTCCACACTTTCATTACGGAGCACAATAAAAAAACAGGTCTTTACAGCAGAAGGTTCAGCGCCAGAGTGCCGAAACATGGCCGTATTCCGGTTCTCTCGCACCTCTGTCGAAGTGGGAGAAGCACCTTGCTACCTTATTGGTCAGCCACATTTCAGACACTCAAAGCTCTGGTAACTTCCATCTCTTTGGTCTCACCAAAGGTAGCCAAAGGATCGACTCAAAGATGATCATATATTCCGATTCACTATCTGTGGTTAGCAGACGACCATACATTCATTCATTTCACAGATCTCACCAAACTGGATGTAGGGATTTATTTTGAGGGAGTGCACATGTGATCAATTAAATAAATAAATTGTCATTCTTTCCCACACTGGTATCCGGCTTCGCTGTATTAATTGAAATTGAGTTACTTTTACACAAAAAATGTGTTGTTCTGACAAGAATTTCGTACCTATTTTCAATGTTGGGCGGTACTGTACCCTTTCACCGTTTGTGAAAACTGTTTATGTAAATTATCCGATTGATGGCAAAACATGCTACTGCAACCACTTCTTATTGAAATGAAAATTAATATGGTAACTAAGACACCATCATTTTCATATGGGGTAACTTGTCCACCACATGTTAAACAATATAGTCTTTGGTGCATGTTTTGTGCAACTACTCCATTGTTCAGAAGTGCACGTTGTGGTGGCTCGTTAAGCAGTGTATCGGATTCAGAGGAAGACGACGCTGATATAGCTGATTTGTTGTTTGCAGATTTGTAATGCAGAATCTGTTGGAAGCCGTCCAGACGATCTTCACTCTCCTGGAAGCAGAAATACCAACACCGTCCTTGAAGACAATGATATACTTAATGACGAGATTGAATTGCAAGCTGGCACAGGGAGATGGACTCTTAGGTGAATACATCTTTACCATTTTGAACTATTTCGAAAGTTCTTCATTAGTCTCGTCCTTTGGTTTCCAGAGCTTCTCCGAATATCTGAGATCTCTGAAAGATGGTATTACACTGACGTTATTGTCCTCAGGGGAGAGGACGAAGTTGATGAATTCTGTAGACGAATTAATATCATTGCACAAACCTACCCTGGCCAGATTATCATGTGGAAACATGATGGGGACCACATCCACCTCATACACGACTGTATCTACTCATCAAGACGGTGCCGCTGTAGGTTTCGAACTGACGGATTTATTGCCAGTCGAATTAAGAAAACACTAGAGCAATCGCAGCCATGTCAGACATCGACTGGCTCAATGTTCTTTTATATCTCTACTTGCAAAAATGACCAAGTAGGGGACAAGTTCGGCTTAGAGGAACCGATAAGCGATTGCCTGGTGAGCTTGAAATTATACAATGGAATAGTTTCGTCGAGCAATCCCTCACAGTATTGGAGAGGCAAGACACTGGAAATGTTAATCAATGTGGAAGCGGACTCGCCAGTGATGCAGCATGTAAATGGCCTCATAGCAAGGGCCAGCCAATCGTTACAGGGAAAGGGTGCAATGCTGAAAAAACAGCGAAAAAGGTACTATCCCTTTTATTAAGTTCTAATTGTATCCCTCCGGAAAATATAGTCAATGTAATACCATCTGCTCATCCATATTTTATTAATTTGATTGACCCTAAATTCAAACGATTTTTTGATATGGGCTTAGAATTGTATAAAAAATCTATAAATGAATTGGATTTACATGGTATAGAAAATTTATTGTGCTCTGGTTCTGAAGATAATATTTTTTATTCTCATTCGACAAATGTTTGGGAATATTATTATACTCTCCAAGATTCTCTTTCTTGGCTAAATAAAATTTTATTATTTAAATGTGAAGATGATACTGACGAGGCTACGAAATTTTTAACAAATCTTGTATCTTGGATTAATAAGAAAGGATTGTATCAATGGCAAGAATTTGAAGGTAAAAACATATATGTACCAAATAAAAAGTTAAACACACTATGTATTATTGGTCCACCAAATAGTGGCAAAAATTGGTTTTTTGATTGTATAATTTCACTTGTTTTAAATGTTGGGCACATTGGGCGTTGTAATAATAGATCGAATCAGTTTGCATTGCAAGATGCTGTCAACAGACGTATGATTGTTGGAAATGAAATTTCTTTAGAGGAGGGTGCAATTGAGGATTTTAAAAAAGTGTGTGAAGGAATTGCATGTAACATCAGAGTGAAGTACAAAGGAGACGCTATATTAAGACGTACTCCATTATTGTTAATTTCAAATTCACAACCAGTTATTTGTTCTCACCCAGATTTTAAAGATATTCGTGTATGTACAATTAGGTGGAGAAAGTTTGATGAATTAAAAAATGCTTGTAAAAAGGCGTATCGTTTGCCTTTCTTTCAATTACTTCAAACGTATAATATTGATTATTGAAATGAAACACTGTTCCAATGTAATAATTCATTTATTTACAATTTTGTACAACACAAATGTTTTTTACAATAAATACAAGATATTATATTCAAGCTTGTTTAATTTCATATTGTCCCTTGTACACTGATGATTCCTGATTCCTTTTTACATTTGACATATAAATCTTACAGGGTGTTTCAAAAATGACCGGTATATTTGAAACGGCAATAAAAACTAAACGAGCAGCGATAGAAATACACCGTTTGTTGCAATATGCTTGGGACAACAGTACATTTTCAGGCAGACAAACTTTCGAAATTACGGTAGTTACAATTTTTAACAACAGATGGCGCTGCGGTCTGGGAAACTCTATAGTACGATATTTTCCACATATCCACCATGCGTAGCAATAATATGGCGTAGTCTCTGAATGAAATTACCCGAAACCTTTGACAACGTGTCTGGCGGAATGGCTTCACATGCAGATGAGATGTACTGCTTCAGCTGTTCAATTGTTTCTGGATTCTGGCGGTACACCTGGTCTTTCAAGTGTCCCCACAGAAAGAAGTCACAGGGGTTCATGTCTGGCGAATAGGGAGGCCAATGCACGCCGCCTCCTGTATGTTTCGGATAGCCCAAAGCAATCACACGATCATCGAAATATTCATTCAGGAAGTTAAAGACGTCGGCCGTGCGATGTGGCCGGGCACCATCTTGCATAAACCACGAGGTGTTCGCAGTGTCGTCTAAGGCAGTTTGTACCGCCACAAATTCACGAAGAATGTCCAGATAGCGTGATGCAGTAATCGTTTCGGATCTGAAAAATGGGCCAATGATTCCTTTGGAAGAAATGGCGGCCCAGACCAGTACTTTTTGAGGATGCAGGGACGATGGGACTGCAACATGGGGCTTTTCGGTTCCCCATATGCGCTAGTTCTGTTTATTGACGAAGCCGTCCAGGTAAAAATAAGCTTCGTCAGTAAACCAAATGCTGCCCACATGCATATCGCCGTCATCAATCCTGTGCACTATATCGTTAGCGAATGTCTCTCGTGCAGCAATGGTAGCGGCGCTGAGGGGTTGCCGCGTTTGAATTTTGTATGGATAGAGGTGTAAACTCTGGTGCATGAGACGATACGTGGACGTTGGCGTCATTTGGACCGCAGCTGCAACACGGCGAACGGAAACCCGAGGCCGCTGTTGGATCACCTGCTGCACTAGCTGCGCGTTGCCCTCTGTGGTTGCCGTACGTGGTCGCCCTACCTTTCCAGCACGTTCATCCGTCACGTTCCCAGTCCGTTGAAATTTTTCAAACAGATCCTTTATTGTATCGCTTTTGGGTCCTTTGGTTACATTAAACCTCCGTTGAAAACTTCGTCTTGTTGCAACAACACTGTGTTCTAGGCGGTGGAATTCCAACACCAGAAAAATCCTCTGTTCTAAGGAATAAACCATGTTGTCTACAGCACACTTGCACGTTGTGAACAGCACACGCTTACAGCAGAAAGACGACGTACAGAATGGCGCACCCACAGACTGCGTTGTCGTCTATATCTTTCACATCACTTGCAGCGCCATCTGTTGTTGAAAATTGTAACTACTGTAATTTCGAAAGTTTGTCCGCCTGAAAATGTACTGTTGTCCCAAGCATATTGCAACAAACGGTGTATTTCTATCGCTGCTCGTTTAGTTTTTATTGCCGTTTCAAATATACCGGTCATTTTTGAAACACCCTGTATCAGATACCTGAACATTTGGTACATTTACTCTGGGATAATGAGTTTCCAAACCATCTGAATAAACAGAACATTCAGCAATAACTTCAAACAACATTTGAGTATCAGTATATTTAACAATATCATTATTGAAACTGCCAGTGCTTAAAGCATATGTAGGGTTTACGCCTACATGAAGACTAGGTTGGACGTTTGTATCAAGGAGTTTAATATTGTACCCAGCAGAAGCAATATCTGCCTTTTCTATTAAATCATCATATCCAGAGAAATCATCATTTGTTACCGGAGTAATAGCTTGTACTAATTGTTCCTGAATTTGAGCTGGTTCCAAAGGTGTTTTTGAAAAATTGTCACATGCCATGAACGGATTACAGTGCCTATCACCAGTAATTGTATACCGTTGAGGTACTCCTTGTTCAGTAGTTGTAATGGGAAATATATCAACATTTGCAACTTCTGGTATTTTGACAAAACCTGATGTTGGTTTATAGTCATAGTTAACAATAACACTGCCAGTACAAGAATCTGCATCTACTTCAGAAACACACGATCGAATACATTTCCATCCCCAATTATGCAAGACTTTTGCCTTTGTACTAGACACACAGGCATAATAATATTTCAAATTAATGGGTTGTCCGAATTGATGGGCAGGTACTGTAGTTAAAAACGATTCTTAATTATTCTTATACCCATACCACGATTTCCAAATTGGATTAAAATTACGTTTATGATCTATACTACTTGTTTCCATAAGAGCTGATGAGCCAAATGCAGTAGGCGTAACATTAACACCAGGTATTTTTAAATTAATACCCACAGAAGTAATCATATTCTTATTTTGATTTAAAGTTGCAAGTTCAGAGTCACTTGAATTTGTTGGGAAAGCAATCCTGGGATTACGTGCAATCACTTGTGCAGAGCAATGAACAATTCTACTACCATGTGGTAATAAATCAAATTCAGAGTGGGTCATGTACAAAAATGGTCGATCAATAGGAATTTCTGCCAAAGGGATAATCATAAATACAGCACTTTTATGCGTGAGGACTTTATATGCTAGATCATACATAAAAAAATCTGTGTACTTTTCTATACCTGGTAATGTTACCCGTATCTAATATTGACGGTGCAGGTAATGGCACATCACGTGTGTTGGCGGAATCACCCATTCCATTAGCTGAGGGAGCTGCTGTGCCAGGAAGTGTTTTTCTAGCTTTCTTTGCACCCTTTGCTTATTGGGCCGATGCTGTACGTTTAGCTGTTTCTTCGTTCATAGCACTATTTTCTGTGTCAGAGTCAGAATAAGGAACTAATGGTCGAACGGGGTTTGGATCCTCTGCGTTGTCGTCAGAATCTTCTACGTCCTCTTGCGATTCGATTTCAGGAACACTTTCTGAGCTCGGTGTTAATGATATACTGCCAGATGTTGATGGACGTTCGTGATCTATAGGCAAACCACGACGTACACGTGACATTAGCCACTGTTCATATGCATAACGTTTCTGGCCTTCATGCATTTCATTCCAATTTGGGCGTTCCCAAGGTGGCCAATCGTACTTCTGCTGAAGGCGAGAAACGTTATTATTAACATCGACATATAATTTATAATCAATTATTCAATATTTATATGCACGTAAATATACATACCTTCTGGTTTCAGTCCGTATTTTCCTGCAAACGAATGCCAAAAAAATTGTTCAAATGGGTCTGAGCACTATGGGACTTAACATCTGTGGTCATCAGTCCCCTAGAACTTAGAACTACTTAAACCTAACTAACCTAAGAACATCACACACATCCATGCCCGAGGCAGGATTCGAACCTGCGACCGTAGCAGTCGCGCGGTTCCGGACTGAGCGACTAGAACCGCTAGACCACCGCGGCCGGCAAACGAATTACAATTGCGTGTATGGCTCCAATCTATGGCAAAGTCTATAATAGCTTTAGCATCCAACTTTTGAACTCTTTCTCGGAATTCTTTTTCGGTAAATGCACGTCCTCTGGCTTCTTTTAACAGGCGATCGTACCTGACCTCGTGTTCCTTGGCAATTGCATCTGCTGCACTTCGCGGTGCGTCTATATTTATAGGGTTTCCAGGCTCAACATAATCGCTACCTGGCAACGTCAATCCTTTGTCATTTATTCGATCAACTAATTTTTTTGCACCATACGCTACTCCAGCACCGGCCAAAGCAGTAACACCAGCAGCTCCAGCAATTTGCGCTGTTGATAGCGTCGCGGCAGTTGCGGTACCAGTTCCAGATAAAACTGTGCTCAAGGTTGCGCCGTCCACTGCTGTTTCAGCCGTTCCAGATAAAAGCGGTGTATTTTCGTCTGTATCTATATCCATTGCAGTGTGACCTTCTTCGCCGTACTGATATGGATGACGCTGGCGCAGTCCAGTATTAACTTCTTCTGATGGCATTGGCTCCAACTCAAATTCGACGACTTCTTCGTCTAAATCATCATATGCTGGATTTTCTCCGTACCTAATTTCATCTGCGGCATCTTGTCGAAACATTGCCCGTATACTATTATGTCTATTAACATTAAAGGTGTTTCCATGTTCCGCCATTACAATATCGTCCACTGGTCCTGGATATAAAGTTCCTCTGTCGTACCGAATTGAACTATGTGATTCTGTGCTTAAATACTGATTTAACCATGACATTGTGCTGACTGAATAAAATGTAGAAGATTCTGCATTTATACACATATTGAACAAAAAGGGGGCACTGCATGACGCTAGAAAACGAAAACTTTTACACGTGCCAACCTTTTGCTGGCGTGGGTGCTTGCTCAGATAATTGTCCCAAAAGGACAAATTATCTCAGCGGGACAGGGACCGCCGCCATGCTGACCCCGGGGGCCCCGGTGGGTAAACGACCTTGGACGCTCGAAACATGGTGTTCCATTCCCGTTGCACTTGGTCGGTCAATGTACAGACGGTTAATGCCGTTTGCGGATGACAGTGGAATTATCGTCCAATAATGTCCCATATATGCTCCATTGGAGACAGATCTGGTGATCAAGAAGGCCAAGGCAAACATGTGGATTCTCTGTAGCGCATGCTGGGTTACAACAGTTGTATGTGGGCGAGCATTACCCTGTTCGGGAACACTCCCTGGAATGCTGTTCATAAATGGCAGCACAACAGGTCGGGTCACCAGACTGATGTGCAAATTTGTAGTCAGGGTGCATGGGACAATCACGAGAGTGCCCCTGCTGCCATACAGAATCGCACTAGTGACAATAACTCCATTTGTAGGTCCAGTCAGCATAGCACACAGACAAGTTGGTTGTAGGCCCTCAACAGGCCATCACTGGCACCGATGCGGGGCCAGCTTTCATCAGGAAAGCAACAGACGTCCACCGTCCCCTCCAATGAGCTCCCATTCCATAATGAACCCAACGCTCATGTGTAAAACAGCTTCAGAAGTTTCAGACTGTATTCAAAATTTATTGGAAGACGTTGACCTGGCTTTACTATCAGAACCTTTAGGGCCTTCCAGGTCAACGTTCAAAGCTCCTCGTGCTGTTGCAGAACACTCTTACATACATGATTTGGTAGACGAATTTCACACTGGTAACTGATATTTTCACAGAGGTGGCAAGTACCCGCCGCATCGCACAGTTGTAGTATATGAGGCTAATTGTCTTTGTGCTTGTAATTTTTAGTAGGCATGTGTACACAGCTTTCGAGTTGATTGGGAAAGAGCGTTGGTCAGAGTTGACTGGTGTATCCTTCTGAAGACTTCGGAAGATGATGTAGACAGAAAGGACGGAAGACATATACATGGAACTCACAAGTCGAAAAGTGGTAGTAAAGATTAACAATGAGGAAGCATATGAGCTGGGTGATGAAGAGGTATTTGACAAGACTTATTTGTAGATCTGACTTAGTCTTGATGTTGTTGTTGTGGTCTTCAGCCCAGAGATTGGTTTGATGCAGCTCTCCATGCTACTCTATCCTGTGCAAGCTTCTTCATCTACCAGTACTCACTGCAACCAACATCCTTCTGAATCTGCTTAGTGTCTTCATCTCTTGGTCTCCCTCTACGATTTTTACCCTCCACGCTGCCCTCCAACACTAGATTGGTAGCCGGCCGAAGTGGCCGTGCGGTTAAAGGCGCTGCAGTCTGGAACCGCACGACCGCTACGGTCGCAGGTTCGAATCCTGCCTCGGGCATGGATGTTTGTGATGTCCTTAGGTTAGTTAGGTTTAACTAGTTCTAAGTTCTAGGGGACTAATGACCTCAGCAGTTGAGTCCCATAGTGCTCAGAGCCATTTGAACCATTTGAACTAGATTGGTGATCCCTTGATGCCTCAGAGTATGCCCTACCAACCGATCCCTTCTTCTAGTCAAGTTGTGCCACAAATTTCTTTTATCCCTAATTCTATTCAATACTTCCTCATTAGTTATGTCATCTACCCATCTAATCTTCGGCATTCTTCTGTAGCATCACATTTCGGAAGCTTCTATTCTCTTCTTGTCCAAACTATTTATCGTCCACGTTTCACTTCCATACATGGCCACACTCCATACAAATACTTTGAGAAACGACTTCCTGACACTTAAATCTATACTCGATGCTAACAAATTTCTCTTCTTCAGAAAAGCTTTCCTTGCCATTGCCAGTCGACATTTTATACCCTCTCTACTTCAACCATCATCAGGTATGCATCCGAAATCACAATCAATATAAATATGACTCTAAAAATGCTGACAGGCTGATGAAATGACGGAGATCTAGATGGTAGTGAACCCTTTATTGTGCTAAACCGTTTCGGACAAAGCCCATTATCAGAGCGCCTAGCAAAAAATACAAAAAAACAAAAGATGTAACAGTACATACAATGACAAAGCATTTCAGCTTGTTTAAAACGGGTAGAGAAAGTTTAGTGGCGGCGTTCGTAGGGACAAACAATTCGCTGTAGAAACGGCTTACGAAGTCACCGCCACACTTTTAATAGCGGGCCGACCGGTCCGCTGGAACAGTGAACAGAAATATGAAAACCCAAACACTCTGATTAAATAAAAGTCGGTACTTATCTTTATTAACGAAGATACAGAAACACAGTAGTGAACTCCGTGTCTACAGAGATCTGTCTAGTTCGAGTCGGAGCGGCTAGGTCAGCGTCGGCTGACGACAACAACAACTGCTGCGATGAACACACAACTGACTAGCAAGTACACAATTCGGTGGCGAGTATACAACTGAGCGGCGAATACAGAACTGTCCTAGCGCTCGCGACTCCAGCGCTTAAGAAACCAGAAGCCAGCGGTGGCGCGCGCAGACTTGCGGCGATTTCCTGTCTCGCTGGCGCTGCTTATGCGGACGGCGTCCGGACTTTGATGCTGCCAACCTTTTGGCAGCGGGCTCGGGTGACGCAGATCAGTCGAAACCCAAACTTGAAGTCAGACTGGTTCACTGCAGAGCCATAATAAAAAGCACTTAGCGCATAACCTGAGCGCCCTCTACATCGTATGACGCGTCATAAGTTTAAGAAATAGAATCAATAAAAACAATTTTTGTGTTTAGTAAGTTTTCATTAAAATTAGAAAATGTCAACATGTAAAAAGAGCCACCTGAAACTTTCTAGTTTCTCTTGAAACAAATATGCCACAGTTTTCAGAGGAAAACTTGCGGTAATCCCGCTAGAAGACCTCACGATCGACGCGGTCGCTTTGGTGGTACTGGTGTAACGGTGTGGGGAGGGATAATGTTGCACCGGCGTACTGACCTCCAACTTTTTGAACATGGTACACTGACAGGTCAACGATTTCTGGCAATGCACTCCTTCCTCACCTGCGTCTTTTGAGGAATGCATTCGGCCATGACATCACTTTTATGGATAACAATGCGTAACCGAATCGAACAGCGCAAGTGGAGAAGCCCTTGGAAAGAGAGGATATTTGGCGAATGGACTGGCCTGCTCGTTTCCCCATCTTAAACCCCATCAAGCACGTGTGGGTTGCGTTACGGAGACGTGCACCATTGACTTTCCAGCAGTTTTCAACCGCGCTGCTGGAAGAAAAGAACTCATTGCCAATCTTGTGTGCAGAGCATGAATTGACGGCAGTGGTGATCACACACATTATTAAGACCCATGTGCTTCCTTTTGTAATGTCCAGGTGACCATGATAAATCGCGGTAACGTCGGTGTAATTATTTCCTTTGAGTAAAAGTGTCATTTCTATTCGTCCCCTTGCATGTTTCTTTTGCTTATCTTCGATTACCTTCTTTACCATACTATAGCAGTTGGTTATACGCTGGGTTGGAAATTAAATAGTGTCAATTATTTATTCACAACCGATACAAAAGAGTTACATGTTTGCACATGGTACTGTCCTTCAAAGTAGTCACCAGCGTTGTGTTGAACCCATTGCCAGCGATGTGGAATGAGTAGTGTACCGTTAGCAGAGCCTGTTCTGTTGATGGTGCGAATGGAGCGGTCTACTGCCTGTCGAATCTCTGGAACAGTTCTGAAGCGAATGCCACGAAGTGGTTCCTCTAACTTCCGAATCAAATCAAAGTCACAAGGACTTAAGTCCGGAGAGTATGGTGGATGGTACAGTACATCCCAGTCTCATGGACCAAATAGAGCAGCCACAGCTTGCGCTGTATGCGCCCGCGCATTGTCGTGCAAAATGATAGGTGGGTTGCGCAGAAAGGGTCGCCGCTTCTTTCGCAAAGTTGGTCGCAGGTGATGCTCCAAAACCGAGCAGTAATACTGTGCATTGGAGGAATACGTTAGGAAAACACCATTACAGTCGTACACGAGAATCACCACAACTTTCACCGTACTGGGGCTCTGACGCACTTTCGACTTTCGCAGCGACCCATAATGTCGCCATTCGTTGGACTGACGTTTCAATTTTGGCTCGTACGATGTGCCCCATGTCTCATCCAGTGCTACGATACGGCGTAAGAAAGCCTCTCCTTCGCGCTCATAGCGCTCCAAGTGCGTCTGAGCAGTGTCGTAACGCATCCATTTCTGTATTTCAATCGAGTCATGCGGAGCCCATCGTGATGCCCAGCCGTTCCTTCAGGATGCGAAGCACAGTCGTATGCGCTAATCTGGTTTCGTGGGAGAGTTCACGAATCGCATGTCGTCGATCACTGTCCACCAACGCGGCTACAGCAAGCACTACCTCTTCAGAGACGCTAGAACTACCTGACCGACGCATGTCTGCCACAGTTTGCAGACCTTCGTTGAAGGCTTTTACCCAAAGTGCCAATGTTCTGTAAGGCAATTCCTACTGCCCGCACGTCTCTTGAAGACTTTGATGTCGTGCTGTACGGCCGTTGGCACATTTAATCTTGATCCAGCTCCGTTGTTCCTGTTTCGAAAACATAGTGACACTGTAATGTTAGTGCTGTGTCTAGAAAAGACAGTCTAGACACAAGGGAGGTAGCCGAAAGGGCACGCGTCAACTCAAGCCGTCTTGCGTTAAGTCTGAAACAGGATACGTGATGAAAGCTATAAAGAAAAGAACGGAGTTTCTCGTATACTTAACTTTTATTCACTTCTGCGGTACATCGCTCTTGATAATACAAGTGAGACTCTCTCCAGATATGGTTAATGGCGCCTTGCTAGGTCGTAGCCATGGACTTAGCTGAAGGCTACTCTAACGGTCTCTCGGCAAATGAGAGAAAGGCTTCGTACGTGTAGTCGCTAGCAATGTCGTCCGTACAACTGGGGCGAGTGCTAGTACGTCTCTCGAGACCTGCCTTGTGGTGGCGCTCGGTCTGCGATCACTGCCAGTGGCGACACGCGGGTCCGACATGTACTAATGGACCGCGGCAGATTTAAAGCTACCACCTAGCAAGTGTGGTGTCTGGCGGTGACACCACATTCCTCCCCCGCAAATCGGCGGACGGTCGGGTGATAAGGCTTCCGCCCGCCGTGGGGAGGACCCCATGTTGACGTATGCGATGAGGTGGGGAGCCTAACAACAGGCGAGGCTGTGCCACCCGCACCCTGCCATTCGGACCGAGGGGAGCTAGGAAACGCCTGAAAACCTAGTCCAGGGTGCACGTCAACATGCGGCGGATGCGCCCGTAATGAGACAGGAGGGGCCGAAGGGTCGACCTCCACGTGGTCGGGGCACCCGACGGGCGAAGGCGACATCTGGTCCGGAGCGGGCAAGAGTTCCATGGCGGAGGACATCTGGTCACGGGAAGCGATCGGCGGTGCGTGAGCCAGGGAGGTGCTGGGCGGCTGCAGCGAAGCGTCCACTGCGGCGGCGCCGGCGGGAGAACAGGCGGCGGCGGCGGCAGCGGCGCGTCGCCATGGGGCAAAATGGAAGGCAGCGTCGGTAACACCTGGGGTTGAGGCGAGCCAGTAGATGGGTCCCCAGGGCGCTGACCGGACGGCACCGTCGCTGAAAGCAGACGGGGAGCGGCAGAACCCAGGCGACGGCAGAGGCGCAGCTGATTGAGATGCCGACGCACCTCACCAGAGGCCCCCAAAACCAAATACATCGCGCGGCCGAGGCAGCGAATAAAGCGCCCTGCGAGCCAACGCCGTGAACCTCGATAGTTGCGATAGAAGACAACGTCGCCAGGAGCAAAAGCAGGAGTCTGCCGCTGCACAGGAACCTCATGCGGCGGATGCAGCAAAGACATCAAGGTTCGATGAGGACGACCGTGGAGCAACTCAGCCGGCGAGCGACCATCGCAGGGCTGAGAGCGATACGAAGACAAAAAGAGCAACAACGCGTCCTCCCGTGAATGTTACTCTTTCAACTTCAACATCTGTGACTTGAAAGTCCGGACCAATCGTTCAGCGGCACCGTTTGACTGAGGCGAAAACGGCGCGGATGTCAGATGTTGAATAGCATTGGCCGTGCAGAATGACTGAAATTCTGCGGACATGAATTGTGGGCCATTGTCGGAAACAATAGTCTGCGGGAGACCTTCAATGCAAAAAATAGCAGATAACGCTGGGATGGTGGCAGATGACGTCGTGGAAGACATCCGGACAACGAAAGGAAAATTACTGAAAGAACCGACCACAACCAACCATCGAGCATTCCAGAATGGGCCAGCAAAATCGATGTGCAAGCGTTGCCAAGGGGAAGTGGCTTGCGGCCATGCAAAGAATTTCCGCGGCGGCGCGGATTGTTGTTCGGCACACGCCATGCAAGAAGAGCACATAGTCGTAATCGCAGCATCGATTCCGAACCAAGTACAGTGCTGATGAGCAAATTGTTTCGTCCGCACTATACCCCAATGTCCCTGGTGAAGAAGCCGTAAGACAGAGGACTGTAACGAACGGGGGACCACGACTCTGGACTGATCATTATCAGAACGCAACAGCAAAACACCACGTCGTACAAAAAGTCTCTCCTTGTGAGCAAAAAATCGGCGAACCAGCGGATCCTCGATCCGCGACTTTGACAAGGGCCATTGCGTAGCAACAAAACGCAAAACAGTAGCAAGGACAGGGTCAGCAGCTGTGGCTGTAGCGACACGACGAAAATCAATTGGAAACGATTCGACCACGTTATCGGTTTCCGCATCAATGAACATGCAAGCAAGTTCGGAAGAATCTAAAGCTCGATCCTCAGCAACAGGCAAACGGGACAACGCATCGGCGTTTCCGTGCTTAGCAGTGGACCGATACAAGATATCTTAGCGGTTGGCGACCTCATAACGCAGTGCGTGGGGAACATGGCGCGCTCGGAAAAATTTCGGTTGCGCGTTAACTTTCAGTTCCAAATGTGCTTCATAGTTCCTAGCGCAACCAAGGCCCGGTGCAAAAATGTCTGCAAATTCCTCACATAGACGAGAAACATTGTCTGAAGGCACAGTCTCGTTCACTGATAGGACCTGATTTACTATAGACATGTTAAACAACAAGTTCACTGCAGTAGAAGAACGAATTACGTAAAATGACACAAGTTTTGTTTGTCCCTTGTATGTGGCAAGAAGAGTGCACTGTCCTAACACGGGGATAGGCTGTCCTGAATAACTATTGAGCTGAACATGTGCGGCACGCAACGGAGGTTTGCCCAGTTGTTTGTACGTGTCGTGATTGATCAAGGAAACTGCAGCTCCGGTATCGAGCTGGAACGGTATCACTAGTCCGGCAAAGTCCAAATCTACAAAAAGTTTATTGTCCTGCTGACGACAAGAGCGACTGTTTTGTGCAACTTGAACTGATACAGGTACAGAAGCACTTGCTACTTGACTGGATTTCCGGCGACGTCGACGCACACGTTTTGTGGGACGAACACAGTCACTGTTAGATAAAGTGGCACTGGACGGGGTGGAATTAACTACATGAATGTCCATTGGCGAAGGTTCACGAGCCTGATTGTTCTGGTTTCGATTCCGGCGCGAAGCAAAGGGCCTGGAATGGTTGTGATTGTCGGATCTAAGCTTTTTCTGGCAAACACTTTGAACATGTCCTTTCTTATGACAGTAAAACCAAATAGCTTGGCGTGACGGGCAATTGTCACGCGAATGTCTAGTTGCACACCGCGGGCATGATTTCACTGCATTTGCATGCTTACGCGGCACACGCGTTTGCGAGCTAGGCTGCAGCTGCGCGGACGTGCGCGAGGGCCGCTGAGCGTCCCGTGCTCCGCGCCCGGCGGGCCGGTTTATGTGACACACGGCTGGCGAAGTTGCAAATGATTCCTGAGCAAAGTCAAGTGTGTCTTGCCTATCCAATATGTCTATCACTTGTTGAAGGGAGGGATTGACGAGTTTCAAAATCTGTTCCCGTATGCGAACATCAAAAACGTTCTGTGCTATTGCATCACGCACCATAGTACCTGAATAAGGGAGTCCACAGTCACATTCAAATGCACAATCCCTAGTAAGTCCTTGCAAATTTGCAACCCACTCCCGATTAGTCTGACCGGTCGTACGTTTGGTACGAAAGAACGTATACCTTTTTGCAACGACATTAACTGTTTCTTTGAAATAGGCATCTAACGCTGACAAAATTTCTTCGTAGGACAGAGTCGCTACGTCGCGTCGGGGAAACAATTTCACTATCACACGGTAGGTGGACACACCTACACACGAAAGCAAAAACGGCTGCCGCTCATTACCTTGAATTCTGTAGGCGGCGAGATGAAATCCAAATTGTCCTGACCATTCCGTCCAGGATTCGTTGTCTGCATCAAAACTACGAAACGGGGGTGCAACTGCATGTTGTGGCTGCGGTAGCGGAGAAGCGGCGGCGGCCGCATCGGGTTGCAGTGCACGTTGACCTTGGACGAGCTGTCCAAGGACATCCAATAACGCCTGCGTCTGCTGATTCTGCAAGCGATAAAATTCGGACAGTACATCTGGAGAATGTGGCGAAGCCATGACAATTAATTTAAGTAAGTAGAAAGAGCACGTTTACACTCGTCGCCACTTATGCTGTGTCTAGACAAGACAGTCTAGACACAAGGGAGGTAGCCAAAAGGGCACGCGTCAACTCAAGCCGTCTTGCGTTAAGTCTGAAACAGGATACGTGATGAAAGCAATAAAGAAAAGAACGGAGTTTCTCGTATAATTAACTTTTATTCACTTCTGCGGTACATCGCTCTTGATAATACAAGTGAGACTCTCTCCAGATATGGTTAATGGCGCCTTGCTAGGTCGTAGCCATGGACTTAGCTGAAGGCTACTCTAACGGTCTCTCGGCAAATGAGAGAAAGGCTTCGTACGTGTAGTCGCTAGCAATGTCGTCCGTACAACTGGGGCGAGTGCTAGTACGTCTCTCGAGACCTGCCTTGTGGTGGCGCTCGGTCTGCGATCACTGCCAGTGGCGACACGCGGGTCCGACATGTACTAATGGACCGCGGCAGATTTAAAGCTACCACCTAGCAAGTGTGGTGTCTGGCGGTGACACCACAGTTAGATCGCTCGCTCACAAGTGACTGTGTTTCCCTCGAGTGTGTGCACGCCGGTGACGTGGGACGGACGAGTCCATTTGCTCGGAGGTAAGGTAAGTATGTCAACAATGTGTGCTGTCAGCTCCACAGCAGCCGGCCGTTGTGACCGAGCGGTTCTAGGCGCTTCAGTCTGGAACCGCGCGACCGCTACTGTCGTAGGTTCGACTCCTGCCTCGGCCATGGATGTGTGTGATGTCCTTAGTTATGTTTAAGTAGTTCTAAGTTCTAGGGGACTGATGGCCTCAGATGTTAAGTCCCATAGTGCTCAGAGCCATTTGAATTTGTCGCCACAGCAGTGTTTCCACTATTTAAGTTCCAACCTACGTATATATGATCCAAGTTTCATCGAGCATACTTGTCAATGACTCATCGTGCGAAAGCTACATTCAACCTCAAGTTTTGCATACCAATGCATATGATTTTGCTCTTCCCCTTGACTTCTAAAGAAATATAAAACCCAAAGTTACACTTGAAAATATTTTGTCTCTATTGTATTCTCGTACGTAGTCCCAAAACAGTCTGAATTTTAAATCTAGTTTCGTTGTAATTTTACATGACTTATCCAGCTGTCTTCCTCCATCAGGTAATTGTTTGACTAGCTTCAATGTGGACTGATAATCATTTCTTTCAGTTCTTAGACTGCCTAGACAATGACAAACAAATAATTGTGTACTAGCGCTCGATGATGAGAATTAAGACTTCGATGTTGCAATTACAAAGTGTCGATAAATTCGTTCCCTTGAGTTTGGCGCTAGACGATGTCAAACGACCTACAAACCAGGAAAAGACTGAGGCTGTGTGTTTTTAAAATTAATATTTATACAGTTGCTGACAGGGCCGCGAATTGTTGAAAATATTTAACATACGGTATCGTTAAGTGTCACGGAAAACTTTCCAATCTGGCCGCGAAACATGGTCGGCGTTTTGCAATATTTATGGCTGTTCTAGAGACGCATCATGGAGACCTAAGGAGTGATCACTGCCGCAGGGTACGCCAAACGTGTCACATTCTTCGAACTTCGGTGTACTGGGTGTACAAGTATACAAGGCAATGCGAAGAGTTTTGCTGATGTAGATGATGAGGGAAAACAATTCCGTAATGTTGGAATTCAGCGATGCGCTGCTTGCCAGTCACGTTAATTAAATATCTAGGCTTAACATTATAAAGTGACATGAACTGGAACGAGCACGTAATGTCGGTTGTAGGGAACAAGAATGGCAGACTTCAGTTGATCGGATGCTTCTAGAAAAGTGTAGCTCATCTTTAAACGAGAGCGCCTACAGAATAGTTATGCGGCCCGTTCTTGAGTACTTCTCCGCTGTTGTAGTGAATCCCGCCAGGTGTTATTAAAGGAAGACATCGAAGCAACTGAGAGGCATTCTGCTAGATTTCCTACCTGTACGTTCGATCAACACGCCTATATTACATCAATGCATCACAAATTCAGATGGAAGTTGTCGGAGGTAGGAAGTCATTCTTTTCACGATACGCTACTGAGACAGTTTAAAGAACAGGCTATTGTGACACACTACAGAGCGATCTTACTACCGCCAAAACACATTTCCACAAGTTTAGGTGACCAAGAACTGCACACCTTCACATTCTCAGCTAAACTGTGGTGTAAACTATTTCCCCAGCAATGGAATATGAACTGCATGTCACCGAACTGAGCGCCTACCTGTCAGCTGGGTTTAGCAACCATGGCCGATATTCCTAATGCTAAGCATGAAAATTTAATCAGAGCCGCGTCGAGAAAACTGGGTCTTGTTTTATCGTCTGGGTAGCCGCTGTGATGCAGTTGACAGCTTTTACGTTCTACACTTCGGAAGACCTGTCGCCAGGCACAGATGCTAATGAAAGTAACGAGGCGAGGAAAGCAATGGTGCAGAATATCGACAAAACGACAGTTTATTCCGTCGCCTGGGTTCACTGAACTCGGAAAGCGTGTTAACGGCTTTTCGAAACGCCCACGACAAACCTACGCACCCGCCGATAAGCTGGCTTCACGAGTGCGTGGTGGGCGAGATCTGTTTTTCCGCCCGTCTGTCCAAACACTCTTCGACAGTAAAGGGGAGGCGTGCCTCAGAACTAAACGCGTGCAGGGCTCGTGTTCGTCGATTTGAAAGGTAGAATAATAATCACACGTCAACGTAATACTGGTTTCAACACCTCCGCACTTTGGTGAGCGTACGCATATCGCAGATTATGTCGCCCATCTGTTTATACAATCAGTCTTGCCTCACGTAGTCCGCTATTTAATAAGGAGGGGTTTTAGTTTGCGATACACTTACCTCACAGTTCATATGTTCTTATGGGTATTGGTATGGAGAACAGTTGTCCCAAGCGAGCAGTGGCTTCACAAAGTCAACATATGGCAGCCGACTAAGTGTTAAGACTTCTATGCAAATGCTGTATGGCCGAATCATAAATGAAAAATTGGAACAGCAAGCAGAAAATATGGAAGAGTAAATTGGGTTAAGGCTGGTATATCACGCGAGACAATACATTATGCCACCAACAGCTAACGGAAAAGTAACACCATATGGAAAACATATGCGTATAATATTTATAGACTTGAAGAGGGCTTGTGACAGGGTTTCTTCCTGTTTTTTGAGACCAGTCCTGTGACTGGTTTGATGCGGCCCGCCACAAATTCCAATCCTCTGCCAGTCTCTTCATCTCAGAGTAGTCTGTTTTCCTCTACGATGTTTGCCTTCTAAAGCTCCCTCTAGCACCATGGAAGTTATTCCGTGATGTCTTAACAGATGTCCTACCATCCTGTACCTTCTTGTTAGTGTTTCCCATACATTCCTTTCCCCGCCGATCCTCCACAGAACATCCTCATCAGTCCGCATAATTTTCAACATCCTTCTGTAGCACCGATTGTCAAATACTCCAATTCTCTTCTGTTTCACCATTATACAATGCTAGGCCCTATTTTGCCTGGACCATAGGTGGTATTTCCCTTACACGTCGGTCAGGCGACATGAGGATTGCGTAACGTAGCGCTGAAACTGGTTGCTCAAATGTGATTCTTGAGTTTCTCCCGGCGTATTTGATAATCAAAATATCCACGGGTGTACTGCCGGTCTACAGTGTCCAACGGGCACAATATTTCGGCGATCATACATGTCGCCATCATCAGGTGAACTGACGGACTGAGCTCCTGTGAACGTGCCGGCACGGAGATCCGTACACTATGGCTGCTCAGGTGGAACTGGGTTCGGTCGCGGCACTGGTGGGGAGCGCCAAAGATGACCTCGGTTTGAGGAAGGCCGGCGTGTACCAGATTCCCTGTCAATGTGGCAAGTCGTATATTGGTCAGACGATGCGTACCGTCGAGGATCGATGCCGTGAACACCAGAGGCACACTCGACTGATTTATCCGAGCAAGTCGGCGGTCGCTGAACATTGTTTGTCGGAAAATCACGCTATGGCGTATGAACGCACGAGGATTCTGGTACAGACGTCGAGATACTGGGACAGCGTTGTTAGAGAGGCCATCGAAATTCGCACCAATGACGATCTCATAAATCGTGACTGTGGCTATAATCTTAGCAAGGCTTGGGAACCAGCGATTGGGTTAATCAAGAGTAAATCGAGCAAATGTATAGTTGTGACGACCACGGCGGACGGAGCCATCACACCGACGTCATCTCAGACGCCGTCGCAATCTGTTCCACCGCGCGACCGTGGCGCGGGGCGCGGACGGCGGAGTGAGCGCGCCGCGGGCGGAGGGTATTTAAATCCGCCGCCGCCGCGACCGAACCCAGTTCCACCTGAGCAGCCATAGTGTACGGATCTCCGTGCCGGCACGTTCACAGGAGCTCAGTCCGTCAGTTCACCTGATGATGGCGACATGTATGATCGCCGAAATATTGTGCCCGTTGGACACTGTAGACTGGCAGTACACCCGTGGATATTTTGGTTGCTCAAATGTTATAACACTGGAAATTTGTATGGCTGAAAGAGTTTTTATTCGAAATTCTGTATTGACACACAACTGTATTGACACACAACTACCCGCATAAAAATGGATTTAGACTAAATGATGTGATTAGTCGTTTTATTGTCGCTTCCCCCAAAGATTTTAGATATTCTGACGGAATGTTATCTATCCCTACTGCCTCATTCTATCGTAAAACTTAAATTCTGATTCTAATACCGGATCCCCTATCTCTTCTAATCGACTCCTGTTTCTTCTTCTGCCACTTTACTAGACAGGTCTTCGCCTTCATAGACGCCTCCAATGTAATGTTTCCACCTATCCGCTCTCTCCTCCGAATTTAAACAGTCGAATTCCTTTGCACTCTTAACGTTACCACCCTTGCTGTTAATTTACTTTGACAGTTCTGTATGCTGAGTCAGTCCTTCCGACAAGCAATTCTCTTTCGGTATCTTGACATTTTTCATGTAGTCATTTCGCCTTAGCTTCCCTGCATTTCCTGCTTCTTTCATTCCTAAGTGACTTGTATTTCCGTGTACCTGAATTTCCTGTAACATTTTCGTACTTCTTTCTTTCGTCGATCAACTTAAGTATTTTCATGGTTTCTTCCTGTTACGTGCTTTCCACATATGCTTCTCTTTCCAAATTCTGTCACAGCCCTTTTTACAGATGTCCGAACCTCTTCAACAAATGTCATGTCAACAAATGTCAAATGTCATAGTATGAAGTCTTCTTTATATTTTCGACCAAATTAGCTGCAAATTGTTTATTTCTTCTTGATTCCGTAAGTTCACGAGAAGCTTGTTTCGGCATATGTGCCATTATCAAATGTTTCTGTTGAGATTACATTTATGTATACCATTTTATACTACGTCTTCGTAATAGTACTGTGAGAATGGTTATTATCGCTTCATCTAGGTGGAGTGACGTTCGTAAATCATCTTGTAACGTAACTTGTTTTGTGTACTGCTTTCTTAACACAGTTCAGGTACTTACTTTCTGTAGAATAATGATAGTATCTCTGAATATCTACGATATAACTTTGTACACTTGCGTCTGGCTCGGCCACCGAGGGATAACATCTAATTTTGCAGAGAGAGCAGCTATTCGTTCCCTTAGAAATGATGATGCAGTAGAAATTCCACGCCTGTACTGACAATTGATGATTACGTCATTAAAATGGATTTACTATAAACGACCCAGCTTACAGAAAACTATCTAGTGACCCCAAAGAAAGTATTAAGGGCAACACACTTTCACTTTTGAAAAAGCGCTCTTTGTCTGATGATTTGCGCAAGAAACTTCACTCTGGAGCTGCCGTTCCGCCTAGATTGTAGGACACCTCTACGCCCTACTGTTTGTAATTTAGGTGCACCCACTTATAACTGGCGAAGTACCGGGTGATCAAAAGGTCAGTATAAATTTGAAAACTTAATAAACCACGGAATAATGTAGATAGAGAGGTAAAAATTGGCACACATACTTGGAATGACATGGGGTTTTATTAGAACAAAAAAAAAAAAAAAAACAAAGTTCACAAAATGTCCGACAGATGGCGCTGGACAGCAAAGCGTCAGTGACTGCGCATGACAATCGTGTATAAAAAGAGCTGAAATGAGAGAGAGAATCAGATGCGCCAATAGTGCAGCATGTTGACGTTACCTGAAAAGGCGCTTTTAGTGAAGCTCTATTATCAGAATGTGGAATGTGCTAGTTCAGCGTTACGATCCTATCGCCATAGGAAGGGGATTCGAACGGGTAAAGGTCCGTTGACAAATGCAGCTGTGGCGAGAATGATTTCGAAGTCCGAAGCCACGGGTTGTTTAGACGATAGACCCCGTAGTGGCCGACCAAGCACAAGGCGTAATGCTGCTGAGACAGTTCAGGAAGAAATGGAGACTGCAGCGGGTTCGTCTATGCACGGGGAAGTTAGCGCTCGTGCAGTCGCACGTCGCACTGGCATTCCATACACTACTGTTTGGTTGGCACTGAGGCGTACCCTCCGATGCTATCCGTACAAAATCCATCGGCATCATGAACTGTTACCTGGCGATTTAGTGAAGCGGTGGTCATTTGTGGTGTGGGCGTTTCAAAAGATGGCGGAAGATGACGAATGGTTGAGTAACGTGTTGTGTACCGACGAAGCTCATTTCACGCTCCGAGGATCTGTCAACGCCCAAAACTGCAGAATTTGGGCTACCGAAAATCCTTGAACCTTCGTGGAAACTCCATTGCACAACGAGAAAGTCATGGTATGGGTTGGATTTACCACGTCTACCGTTATCAGGCCTTTTTTCTTCGAGGGAATGCGTGATTCTGATTTTTTAACTGCTACCGTGACGGGTGAGAGGTACGCCGATATGTTACAGAATCGCATCATCCCCAGCCTGGCTGATAAACACCTGCTGGAACGTACGATGTTTATGCAGGATGGCGCTCCACCCCATATTGCTAGACGCGTGAAAGGTCTCTTGCGCGCGTCGTTTGGTGATGATCGTGTGCTCAGCCGCCACTTTCGTCATGCTTGGCCTCCCAGGTCCCCAGACCCCAGTCCGTGCGATTATTGGCTTTGGGGTTACCTGAAGTCGCAAGTGTATCGTGATCGATCGACATCTCTAGGGATGCTGAAAGACAACATTCGATGCCAATGCCTCACCATAACTCCGGACATGCTTTACAGTGCTGTTCACAACATTATTCCTCGACTACAGCACTTGTTGAGGAATGATGGTGGACATATTGAGCATTTCCTGTAAAGAACATCATCTTTGCTTTGTCTTACTTTGTTATGCTAATTATTGCTATTCTGATCAGATGAGGCGCCATCTGTCGGACATTTATTGCACTTTTGTATTTTTTTTTTTTTTTTGGTTCTAATAAAACCCCATGTCATTCCAAGCATGTGTGTCAATTTTTACCTCTCTATCTACATTATTCCGTGATTTATTCAGTTTTCATACAGACTTTTTGCTCACCTGGTATTTAAGATCTGTTCTCAGTCAACATATTGACAAGTGTGAACACCATATCTCCATTTAGGTTGGATTTTATTTGACGGTTGAAATCTTTGAGTCTTAGTCCTTCGGATTTACTAGTGAGTTTTGACGTGGTATCTATTTAGACGGGTCCCTCTACAAGAGTCCTCGAGTTTGATTAGTGAAAAATTGGATGAAGACTTGGCGAAGCTTTGTCGCCTTGTGCTGAAATCCACTTATTTTTCATTAACGGCGACATTTTTGACGGAGTGGCGGAGTGGTTATGGGCAGTCTTTTATCGCCCATTGTTGTCAATTTATTTTCTAAGGACTTCGAGGATAAGGTACTGAGGACTCCAGTTTTGCAACCAACGTCCTTCTGGCGATCCTTATACGATACCTTTTTCGTCTGGCCTCATGTATGTAATGCTCCCAACAGGTTTTTGGACCACTTCAATCATCTTCATCACAGCATTAAAGTTACCATGGAGATTGAAAGTGATGGAGGCTCTCATTTTTGGACGCCATGGTTTACAAAATACAAAATAGTACATTGGGACATAGTGTTCACTGAAAGCCGAAGCACAACGATCGGTATCTGCATGCTAAGAGTTACCATCCACCATACCAACTTTAATGGCGTCCTTAGGATTCTGGTAAGCGCAGCATATGCTATTTCCGAAGCGGACAATTTAACCCAAGAACCTGCACATTTGATGACTGTTTTTAAGGAAAATAGACACTGTGAGAAGCAGATTCGTCGGGCTATAGTGTATGGACTACCCCGGAGGTGCACAAAGAGGAGCCTAGATCTATGGCCTTTCTTCCTTACGCTGGAGGCATATTGTTAAAGACTGTAGGATTCTTAAGGCGTTTCAACATTAAGAGTGTATTCCGTCTAACTTCCAAGATTAGGACACTACTCTGCTGTAAGAGAGACGATTTGGGGTTTAGAAAGGCTGGCACATACAAAATTCCTTGTCAGCGTGCTACGGTTTACATCGTCCGCTAGATTCACACGGTTGAGGACAGCTGCATGAACATCCCCGTCAGATGAGACTACAACAGCTGGCAAAATCGGCGGTAGCAGAAAGTTGCTTAAAGGAGAAACACAGGATGAAATTTGACGAGACTGTGATATTTGCCAGTACTTCCGGTTTTTGGAACAGTGTTTATATAGGGACAATGGAAATTAGGTTGGCACACAATTTGATTAACAGAGACAACGTTTCCCCTCCTAGCAGGACGTGGAACTCTACTTCAAAACAGAACGTTGTTTAGTACTTGAAATAATTCAATTTTCACGAAGTGGCAAAATGGCAACTTTGGCCGACATGAGCAGGCGAAGTGGCCACTAAGTTTTAAACTCAAAATGATGGATAAAAACTGTTTTAATAAAGAACTAATTATAGTTTATTGTTAAACATGATTTGAATTATACTTTTCACTACTAAAAATCAAACTTTGTTTCTCAACCGGCCGAAGTGGCCGTGCGGTTAAAGGCGCTGCAGTCTGGAACCGCAAGACCGCTACGGTCGCAGGTTCGAATCCTGCCTCGGGCATGGATGTTTGTGATGTCCTTAGGTTAGTTAGGTTTAACTAGTTCTAAGTTCTAGGGGACTAATGACCTCAGCAGTTGAGTCCCATAGTGCTCAGAGCCATTTGAACCTTTTTTTTTTTTTTCTCAACTCTTGTGCAGAGTTTGTGAGTCGACAGGGAACACATTTGGTACTTAAACCACTGCTCTTCTGACCTGAATTTGAAATGTTTTCTTAGCTATACGTGCACTCAGTATATTCATTGTTGTCGTCAAAAAGAGTTCTTGTAAGGTTGGGTTTCCTGCTCTTCATACTCTTCTTTTAACTGCCTTTCTACTCTTCAGCTGCTTTCCTTTTATCTTCGATTTTACAGTACATTCTTTTTCTTCTCTTTCTTTATTTGCCACTTCTAGGTCACTGATATAAAGACTTGCTGTAAGTATGGCCGTGGTGCCCTTCTTTCGGCCACTCTTTTACGTTTTCCAGCCAAACAAAGTGGCCAGAAGCCATCGCCGAGATGTCCACTATGTCGGCATTGACGCCTTTACATAGAAGCTGTAAACACCCTAACAGCATGAACTAAATTTCAATGACTAAAGTAAGATTATGCAGTCAGGATATAACACTTTCAACGCAATTTCATTAAAAAGATGTAAGTCACATTTCCTCTCCATGAGAAACATGCAAATTGATATCTTACCTTACAACAGCACAACTAAAATCCATAAAAACTATCGTAACTCCGAGGAGTGGCACAGCATGTTAGACTTGATGGGGTGACTCGACCTTCTAGGGGGAATACATTGAGGCATTTCCCACGCGATGCCAGCACCTTGTAGCGCCCTGGACCCCAAGAGCCAGTCTGCCAACCATTGTAACTTTGCCGGCTCTCCACAGCGTCCCACTAAATACAAATTACGCACAAACCAGCTGTTACTGAGTACTGTAGGGTGTTTAAAACAATGTCTGTATTGCATAAGAAATAAACTGATACTTCAGACATACTTAGAACGCAGAAGAAGGTGAACTGATCTAATTTTCATGAAACAAATATACTGTGCAAGCCACAAACACCCCTGCCCATTTGATCGCTCATAGCCTTCTATATATCCATGATCCGTAGCATTTTTCCCAAGTTCAAAAAGGATTAGCGCTAAATGGTTGCACATAGGGTATTCGAGGGTTGGAACTTTAATAGTGATAACTATTTATTTACAGCTCGTACAAAACAAATACTTGTTTCAAAGTTTTACTGACCTTCAAAGTAGTCACCAGCATTATTGTGTATAACCCGTTGCCAGGGATGTGGAAGTCGTAGGATATTCTTAGCAGTGCCAGTTGTAATCATTCCATGTAGGCTTTCACGGCCGGCGTCTTTATCAGTAAACTCTTCCGGGCTAAGTTGCCGTGGTCGATATGTAGAAATTCTTCTCCCTGACGTTTCGTTCTCAACTACGGAGAACATCTTCCGAGGTGAGTCGTCGACTCACCTCGGAAGATGTTCTCCGTAGTTGAGAACGAAACGTCAGGGAGAAGAATTTCTACATATCGACCACGGCAACTTAGCCCGGAAGAGTTTACTCATAAGTGCCAGTTGTGTTGACAGTTCGAGCGGCACGGTCTATTGCCCGATGAATTTGTAGCAGTTCTGAAGGAAACGCCGTGAAGTGTTTCCTTCGCTTTAGAAATCGAGTTGATCTCACGAGGGCTTAAATCAGTGGAGTACAGTAGGTGGTATAGCACTTAGCAGCCCCATCAGTCAAAGAAATCAGTAACAGCTTGCACTGTACGTGCTTAAGCACTGTCCTGCAAAATGATGGTCAGGTCCTGCAGAAAGTGTCATCACTTCTGTCTCTAAGCTGGTCGTAGGTTTTGTTCCAAAAATGAACGGCATAGAGACAGAAGTGCATTTGTGCCTTGAGAATGGCAGGGTGTGCTCCAGTCGAAATATCGGCGGTGTCCGACGACGTCACCCGGCAGCAAACCCGTAAGTTATTTGAACATTCGATTCGCCGGGAAAAGTTAAGGTCTCACAGAAGTGATGACACTTTCTGCAGGGCCCGACCATCATTTTGCAGGACAATGCTCAAGCACGAACAGTGCAAGCTGTTACTGATTTGTTTGATTGATGGGGCTGCACTCCACTGACTTAAGCCCTCGTGAGTTCAACTCGGTTTCTAAACTGAAGGAAACACTTCACGACATTCGCTTCAGAACTGCTACAAATTCGTCGGGCAATAGACCGCGCCGCTCGAACTGTCAACACAACTGGCACTGCCAAGAGTATCCTGCGACTTCCACATCGCTGGTAACTGGTTATACACAATGCTGGTAACTACTTTGAAGGTCAGTAAAACCGGAACACGCATCTATTTTGTACGAGCTGTGAATAAATAGTTGCCACTATTAAAGTTCCAACCCTCGTAGATACCCCAATTCTCAAAACTGCATATTACTTTAGAGGGAAATATATGTCCCATTAATTAAGGAAGGGTTAAAAGCAGCGCAACCTTATTCGGTTTATCCCTGTAGTGCTGTGCAGTATGCGTAAGCCTCTCACGCAGTTTAAAATAATATGCGTCTCATACATATTTTCCATTGTGTCTGACTTTCGTTCCTATTCCATGCACGGAGTATTTATTTTCTATACACATAGCACTATCCCAGTTTGTGTAGAAATGTTGACTATGCTTACAGTAATTATTCACATTTTCTCTTTGCTTTATCCTCTTTTCTCATATTGCTTCGCTTTCGGACAATATTGTAGTAATCTTTCTTATAGCAAGACCAACTGTATACATCAACAGCTGCAGCATTGAGACTACAAGGAAAAAACAAACATTTACTATTTTTTGATTACACTACTAAACATTCATGGTTGCAGCTACTCATGTCTTACAATACCTTCAGCTAATGATAGGTGAGGATGCGCGGTGATGTGTCGGCAGCTGGGCCAACACCTTGTAAATAGAGGTGGCTTAAAGGGCACGCGAGACTAACGCAGACGGGCGTGAAGTACTGGAACAGGATACGTAATTAATGCTATGAAGAAAAGAACGGAGCTTCTCATATACTTATCTTTAATGTCTTCTTGTACATCTCTATGGTGAACACAAGTGAGACTCTAATTACAATCACTGTAAGGCTAATGGCGCCTTGCTAGTTCGTAGCCATTAACTTAGCTGAAGGCTATTCTGTCTCTCGGCTAATGAGAGAGAAAGGCTTCGTACGTCTTGTCGCTAGCTCTGTCGTCCGTACAACTGGGGTGAGTTCAAGTCAGTCTCTCGAGACCTGCCTTGTGGTGGCGCTAGGTTTGCGATCACACAGTGGCGACACGCGGGTCCGACATGTACTACCGGACCGCGGCCGATTTAAGCTACCACCTAGCACGTGTGGTGTCTGGCTGTGACACCACACGCGGTGTCACGTTTCTCACTTGTAGGTACAGAGAATGAGATGTTTCGACTCGTTTAAAGGACACTGAGTAATCACCAGTCGCGTACGAAAGTACATGTCTACAAAACACTTACCCTGTTTACACAGCAAAACTGATGAAATGACTGGTATCCATATTTGGGGGAATTGACAGGGGACCTGATTGCTTACTGAGAAAGATATGTTTATTTACTTCATGTAACTGACTTTTTGCAGTATAATCCCTGTAGGGCAAAATCTGAACTGGGGTTCGAAGAATCCGCATAGAAAGTTCCAAAAACCCATATTCGTGGCAGGTGTCTACGAATATTTGTAAAACTGATGGCGAAGATACAATCAGGCTGTCGTGCAAACTAGAACACGCAAAGAGGTCATTTCCGGCCAAAAGAAAAAAAATTCTGAGAATGCACAATTCTGTAAGTCTCATAAGTGGCCGTCACAATGAAGACTTCACACTTCATGCTAATTATGGAACGATATCTTTAATTACATCGTATTCGTACTGAAATAAAAGTTCGATAATCTGATATTGTTTTATCAGAAAGATGACCATCGTTCAGGAGAAGTGTTGTGCAAAAGTGATAAAGTGCGTAGTTGTTTGATTCGTCAGTTACTTTAAAAGAAAACAGGCAAATTTTTCCACCGAGTGATTAGATATCATTCTCTCTCATCACTAACGTACCATCACATACATACCGTCACATGCGTGTAGCTCGCAGACGCTGCAGCAGAATGCACAGTTTGTTGCTTTCATTCTCTCTACTTCTGGTAAGTAATATCTTTGTGATTTCATTAAGTGTCTATATTTTTAGCACTTGGGTTAAGGTCTCTTTCTTGAGAACGCTAAGTAAGAATTCTCTGTTTCTGTGCATATCAAACTGGTCCTTTTTATGCCTAAAATTGTTCAGTGTACAATCTACGTATTTTATTGTAAGTCAATAAGCTTGAATGAGTTCCATAGTTCTATGAGTTGCTGACTGCTGCATCCAATTTGCCAGTGGGGCCCAAAGCCATTGATATATTAAAGTTAAAAATACAAATTTGTTAATAAACTTCACCATATGCGTTACGTCAAGTTCACGTCGATCATTCTGAGACATTTCTGCACACTTCTGTTAAGTCTGAGTATCTGGAGAAATAGTCACATTGTAATTATACACTTAATCCTAGTGTTTCATTAACATAAGCAGGTGAGCTTACCGGGCTCGTAAAATCTTATTTCCTGTCTTGAGGTTCTTATTCCTCGACTAACAGATAATCGGAAGTGACATAAAATCCAGTCAAAGCATATTTCATCAGCAAAGTTCATAATAATTTAGTACCTCGTATATCGTACATGCTACTGTCAGCTGCCTGGAAACAAACTTTTCCCTCATTTTAGTATCTTGTGATCAATATTTTTACGATCAACATATGCAGAGAGTGACAAAGAAAACGGAAGATATATATAAACGGAATGTTTTCAAAATATTCAATGTAAGCAGCAAATAATTTTTGTAGGCTATCACTGCTCTTGATATGGGTTTAAATTCAGACGCAAGAAAGTTCTCATGTTATCAGCTTGGGTGTCAGATGAGCGATTCTTGTCTTCATAAAGAATTCAGCTCCCACACGTTCTAAAGGGCAGACTCCCTCATATTCTGTATCCTAAACTGTTAATCTGTTCACCAGAGAGAGGCAATAAATGGAAGCTAGTTTACGAGTCATTCTGGGCTATAGGATATGTCTTTTTGATTGGAAACCCTACCTAGAATGGCATGGAGGACGAATGGCAATTTTTTTTGCTCGATATTGTTCGTTGTGTTTGGTCTGGGCGGACTTCACATGGCAGCCATTCAAGTTGATCGTTGATTCATTTACTCAGTTATTTTATTACAGAAGACTGAGCTACTGTACCGTCCACTTAACCACCACGAACTCTAACGTCCAATACCTCCGTACAAGTACATAAGTTACATAACAAACGCTTAAAACTTCTTTTGCGATTTTCTCGGAATTCTCAGAGTAGTGCGCTTTATTACTTGCACATCATGTTGTTTTAATGGCCTACTAAACGTATACAGTGTTTGAAGTAAATCTGTGAGTTCACCGTCGTGGACTCCCCTTGTAAGTTTCGTTTCCACGCTCTTCCGCTGCACTCAGTGAATCCATACGTCGTACCACTATGAATGTACAACTAACACAGTGGGAAAAGCAAACACTAGACAGACAGAAAAGTACTGTAAAAAAGCTAGAGGTCGAAGAACAAAGTCGGCGTTACTGTCATCAACAGCAATTACCTAGAGTGAATGCAATGAGACGGTTGCCAAACAAGATTCATAGAGCATACCGTCCACATTCGCAGTACTGTCCAGTTATTTTCAGTGCAGTACAGATGCAAACATAGGGGAGGGTAAGAAATCAAGTGAAATGCCGTGACTCTGTAACGGGGCGACGTGGACGACGGGTCCCTTCTACCTAAACACTCAAAAAACGCCAATAAATAATCTTCCAAGTTTCGTTTGGGGAGTTGTGGATCACATTGTACACTATCTGATCAAAAGCGTCCGGACATCCCTAAGTAATGCGGAATTGTCCACTAGATACGCGCAGCCGCTAGTATGGTGGTGGAGGTGGTGGTATGTATTAGGACTGTTGATACTATTAAAAATATCGGGACCGATATATCGATATTATAAAAAATATAATCGGCAGTCAATATATCGAATAAGATTACCTATGTGTCGATACATTGACGAAAGATTATCGACGTACCGGCCTTTAAAAATATAGGCTGCACATTGTAAATGTAGTGCCGGTTTTAGATGTGTATTTTAAGTACTGATTTGTTATTAAATACTCTGTACATCAACAAGCTAGCTGCGCACTTATCCCCCTTAGAGCAACAATAGAAAGGAAAAGGATGCACGCCCACTCTTGGCGATAACAACTCCGCTGATAATGGTAACGGCATGTAAGTGGCATAATAGAAAGTATCCGATGAATCCATCGTTCGGATTCGCCACATATCAGATTTGTCTGGAACACTTCATTCACTGTTTATTTATTTATTTATTTTTTTTTTTTTCATTTCTGCGAACGCCAGCGACCTAGCGGTTGTCGTGTCAAAATTGCGTGGTGAAGTAAACGGTTGCAGTTTCTGCTGGTAGCGCCGAGCACCGAGTACGTCAGCATTTCCCCCCCACACGTTTCCGTTCATCTCAAAACAAATTCTTGCCATTTAGATTATGGTCATCTGTTTCAGCAACTGTTTCTGAAGCAAGTTGATGTGAAGAAATAGTACAGTTGCTGCGTTAAAAACTGTTTTCCTATTGCTATTTCTCCATATCATAAATCGTGATATTCGTTTCACATCGTCCCCATTCTCCCCCGCAGCGCAATCGGACTTCTTCTTTGTGCCGGTGCTGCCACCTATACCTGGACGTGATGGCAGCCCAAAAAGTATTAAGATTTCTTCACACAGTGAAAGTAAATTATCTTCTACTACACCTTCACAAAAACTATTTCATATGCACACATCAAAAAAAATTTTGCAACACCTCGGTTCCGAAAGTTCCGGAACCTGTACAAAAAACTGTAATATACGATGGGAAGTTCAATAAGTAATGCAACACATTTTTTTTCTCGGCCAATTTTGGTTGAAAAAACCGGAAATTTCTTGTGGAATATTTTCAAACATTCCCGCTTCGTCTCGTATAGTTTCATTGACTTCCGACAGGTGGCAGCGCTGTACGGAGGTTAAAATGGCGTCTGTAACGGATGTGCGTTGCAAACAACGGGCAGTGATCGAGTTTCTTTTGGCGGAAAACCATGGCATCTCAGATATTCATAGGCGCTTGCAGAATGTCTACGGTGATCGGGCAGTGGACAAAAGCACGGTGAGTCGTTGGGCAAAGCGTGTGTCATCATCGCCGCAATGTCAAGCAAGACTGATATCCCGCGTGCGGGCCGGCCGTGCACAGCTGTGACTCCTGCAATGGCGGAGCGTGCGAACACACTCGTTCGAGATGATCGACGGATCACCATCAAACAACTCAGTGCTCAACTTGACATCTCTGTTGGTAGTGCTGTCACAATTGTTCACCAGTTGGGATATTCAAAGGTTTGTTCCCGCTGGGTCCCTCGTTGTCTAACCGAACACCATAAAGAGCAAAGGAGAACCATCTGTGCGGAATTGCTTGCTCGTCATGTGGCTGAGGGTGACAATTTCTTGTCAAAGATTGTTACAGGCGATGAAACATGGGTTCATCACTTCGAACCTGAAACAAAACGGCAATCAATGGAGTGGCGCCACACCCACTCCCCTACCAAGAAAAAGTTTAAAGCCATACCCTCAGCCGGTAAAGTCATGTTTACAGTCTTCTGGGATGCTGAAGGGGTTATTCTGTTCCATGTCCTTCCCCATGGTCAAACGATCAACTCTGAAGTGTATTGTGCTACTCTTCAGAAATTGAAGAAACGACTTCAGCGTGTTCGTAGGCACAAAAATCAGAACGAACTTCTCCTTCTTCATGACAACGCAAGACCTCACACAAGTCTTCGCACCCAAGAGGAGCTCACAAAACTTCAGTGGACTGTTCTTCCTCATGCACCCTACAGCCCCGATCTCGCACCGTCGGATTTCCATATGTTTGGCCGAATGAAGGACGCAATCCGTGGGACGCACTACGAAGATGAAGAAGTTATTGATGCAGTACGACGTTGGCTCCGACATCGACCAGTGGAATGGTACCGTGCAGGCATACAGGCCCTCATTTCAAGGTGGCGTAAGGTCGTAGCATTGAATGGAGATTACGTAGAAAAATAGTGTTGTGTAGCTATAAGATTGGGGAATAACCTGGTGTATTTCAATGCTGAATAAAACAACCCCTGTTTCAGAAAAAAAATGTGTTGCATTACTTATTGAACTGCCCTCGTAGATCACCATAACCATCATTTCCGCACTTTTTATTGCTCATTAAAACACATATTGCATGTTGTACCACCACACAACGAGACCTTTAGAGGTGGTGGTCCAGTTTGCTGTAAACAGCGGTACCTATAATATCCAGTAGCACGTCCTCTTGCATTGATACGTGCCTGTATTCGTAGTGGCATACTGTCAACTAGTTAATCAAAGCATTTTGGTCCAGATTGTCCCACTCCTCAGCGACAATCAGGCGTAGATACCTCAGAGTGTTTGGTGGGTCACGTCGTGCATAAACAGCCCTTTTCAATCTAGGCTAGGCATGTTCGATAGGGTTCATGTCTGGAGAACATGCTGGCCACTCTACTCGAGCGATGTCGATATCACGACAAGTCAATCACAAGACGTGCACGATAGAGGCGCGAATTGTGGTCCATGAAGACGAATGCCTCGCCAATATGCTGTCGATATGATTGCACTATCGGTCGGACGTGGCATTCATGTATCGTACAGCCGTTACGGCGCCTTCCATGACCACCAGCGGCGTACGTCGGCCCCACATAATGCCACCCCAAAACAGCAGGGACGCTGCACTATGCTGCACTCGTTGGACAGTGTATCTAAGACGTTCTGCCTGACCGTGTTGGCTCCAAACACGTCTCCGACGATTGTCTGGTTGAAGGCATACGCGATGCTCATCGGTGAAGAGAAGGCGATGCCAGTCTTGAGCGGTCCATTCGGCATGTTGTTGGGCCCATCTGTACGGCGCTGCATGGTCTCGTGATTGCAAAGATGGACCTCGCCATGGACGTCGGGAGTGAAGTTGCGCATCATGCAGCCTATTGTGCACAGTTTGTGTCGTAACACGACGTCCTGTGGCTGCACGAAAAGCTTTATTCAACATGGTGGCGTTGCTGTTACAATTTCTCCGATCCATAGTCCGCAGGTAGCGGTCATCCACTGCAGTAGTAGCCCTTGGGCGTCCCGAGCAAGGCATGTCATCGACAGTTCCTGTCTCCCCGTATTTCCTCCATGTCCGAACAAAATCGCTTTGGTTCACTCCGAGACGCCTGGACACTTCCCTTGTTGAGAACCCTTCCTGGCACCAATTAACAATGTGGACGCGATCGAACCGCGGTATTGAGCGTCTAGGCATGGCTGAACTACAGACAACACTAGCGGTGTACCTCCTCCCTGCATGGTTGTTTATATCTTTGGGCAGGTTTAGTGACGTCTCTGAACAGTAAAAAGGGACTGTGTCTGTGAAACAATATCCACAGTCAACGTCTATCTTCAGGAGTTCTGGGAACTGGAGTGATGCAAAACTTTTTTGATATGTGTATTTACAGAAAATTGAGAAAAAAGTAGTGCAAAAATAATTTCGCCTCTCTATGGTGCCATTTTACGAGGGCAGTTCAATAAGTAACGCAACACATTTCTTTTCTGAAACAGGGGTTGTTTTATTCAGCATTGAAATACACCAGGTTATTCCCCAATCTTTTAGCTACACAACACTATTTTTCAACGTAATCTCCATTCAATGCTACGGCCTTACGCCACCTTGAAATGAGGGCCTGTATGCCTGCACGGTACCATTCCACTGGTCGATGTCGGAGCCAACGTCGTACTGCATCAATAACTTCTTCATCATCCGCGTAGTGCCTCCCACGGATTGCGTCCTTCATTCGGCCAAACATATGGAAATCCGACGGTGCGAGATCGGGGCTGTAGGGTGCATGAGGAAGAACAGTCCACTGAAGTTTTGTGAGCTCCTCTCGGGTGCGAAGACTTGTGTGAGGTCTTGCGTTGTCATGAAGAAGCAGAAGTTCGTTCTGATTTTTGTGCCTAGGAACAAGCTGAAGTCGTTTCTTCAATTTCTGAAGAGTAGCACAATACAGTTCAGAGTTGATCGTTTGACCATGGGGAAGGACATGGAACAGAATAACCCCTTCAGCGTCCCAGAAGACTGTAAACATGACTTTACCGGCTGAGGGTATGGCTTTAAACTTTTTCTTGGTAGGGGTGTGGGTGTGGCGCCACTCCATTGATTGCCGTTTTGTTTCAGGTTCGAAGTGATGAACCCATGTTTCATCGCCTGTAACAATCTTTGACAAGAAATTGTCACCCTCAGCCACATGACGAGCAAGCAATTCCGCACAGATGGTTCTCCTTTGCTCTTTATGGTGTTCGGTTAGACAACGAGGGACCCAGCGGGAACAAACCTTTGAATATCCCAACTGGTGAACAATTGTCACAGCACTACCAACAGAGATGTCAAGTTGAGCACTGAGTTGTTTGATGGTGATCCGTCGATCATTTCGAACGAGTGTGTTCGCACGCTCCGTCATTGCAGGAGTCACAGCCGTGCACGGCCGGCCCGCACGCGGGAGATCAGACAGTCTTGCTTGACCTTGCGGCGATGATGACACACGCTTTGCCCAACGACTCACCGTGCTTTTGTCCAGTGCCAGATCACCGTAGACATTCTGCAACCGCCTATGAATATCTGAGATGCCCTGGTTTTCCGCCAAAAGAAACTCGATCACTGCCCGTTGTTTGCAACGCACATCCGTTACAGACGCCATTTTAACAGCTCCGTACAGCGCTGCCACCTGTCGGAAGTCAATGAAACTATACGAGACGAAGCGGGAATGTTTGAAAATATTCCACAAGAAATTTCCGGTTTTTTCAACCAAAATTGGCCGAGAAAAAAAATGTGTTGCATTACTTATTGAGCTGCCCTCGTAATATCTATATGTCGATATACCGGGGATAAACATATCGCCGGTATGTATTGACGTTGTTTGGAAAAAATATCGGTACACTGATATGTTGTCAGCAGTCCTAGTATGTATGGGACGCTCGACAGCAGCGTCACCTGCGCCCATAGCTAATGGGAGAAAAGAATGCAATACTTGGTTACATATAAAATGTAACAGTCTCACTCACATGTTTGTATCAGTATGAGATTGTACCCTTCCATAAAGCAGCACCCGTGAGGCAATGATTCGTGGCCAGTAACACTCACGAAAGAGAGTCACGACCTGAACGCAATAGGACACCTGTGGAATGAGTTGGAGCATCGACTGCGCTCCACACCTCAGCGTCCAACTCCACTGCTTGCTATAATTTTGGCTCTTCGGGAAGAATGGGCTGTCAGTCCTGCAGCGGCATTCATAAACATTATTGAAAGCGTCCCCGGCAGAGATAAAACCCTCATTAAGGCGAAGTGTTGATACACGCCGTACTGATGTTCACAAACAGGTTTTCGGATACTTTTGGTCAGATTAGTGTACATGTGATACCTGAAATAAACGTCTTACACGAGAGTGGTTACTTACTGAGGTAGCCGCCTTGATATTAATCTCATGTGACAAATGAAAAATTTAAAATGTCCTGTTCTTGCTTTTGCTTTCAAATGTTCGTAAATTCATAAGGGACCAATCTACTGAGGTCATCGGTCCCTAGATTTACACACTACTTAAACTAGGTTACCCTAAGAACAACACACACACACACACACACACACACACACACACACACATATGCCCGAGGGAGGACTCGAACCTCCGGCGGGAGGGGCCGCATTTGCTTTCGGACGGTCTTACGCCCTCCGTTGTGAGAAACAGATGACGTTTCCGCATGCTCTTACGACTGATATTGCAATTCTGACTAAAGAAACGATGCGACAACGTTCTAACTGAATTAGTAGCGTTAACGCAGTAGAGGTTACAGGTTCCTCACAGAGTCCACTCACTACATACATACAGGGTGTTTCAAAAATGACCGGTATATTTGAAACGGCAATAAAAACTAAACGAGCAGCGATAGAAATACACCGTTTGTTGCAATATGCTTGGGACAACGGTACATTTTCAGGCGGACAAACTTTCGAGATTACAGTAGTTACAATTTCCAACAACAGATGGCGCTGCAAGTAATGTGAAAGATATAGAAGACAACGCAGTCTGTGGGTGCGCCATTCTGTACGTCGTCTTTCTGCTGTAAGCATGTGCTGTTCACAACGTGCAAGTGTGCTGTAGACAACATGGTTTATTCCTTAGAGGATTTTTCTGGTGTTGGAATTCCACCGCCTAGAACACAGTGTTGTTGCAACAAGACGAAGTTTTCAACGGAGGTTTAATGTAACCAAAGGACCGAAAAGCGATACAATAAAGGATCTGTTTGAAAAATTTCAACGGACTGGGAACGTGACGGATGAACGTGCTGGAAAGGTAGGGCGACCGCGTACGGCAACCACAGAGGGCAACGCGCAGCTAGTGCAGCAGGTGATCCAACAGCGGCCTCGGGTTTCCGTTCGCCGTGTTGCAGCTGCGGTCCAAATGACGCCAACGTCCACGTATCGTCTCATGCGCCAGAGTTTACACCTCTATCCATACAAAATTCAAACGCGGCAACCCCTCAGCGCCGCTACCATTGCTGCACGAGAGACATTCGCTAACGTTATAGTGCACAGGATTGATGACGGCGATATGCATGTGGGCAGCATTTGGTTTACTGACGAAGCTTATTTTTACCTGGACGGCTTCGTCAATAAACAGAACTGGCGCATATGGGGAACCGAAAAGCCCCATGTTGCAGTCCCATCGTCCCTGCATCCTCAAAAAGTACTGGTCTGGGGCGCCATTTCTTCCAAAGGAATCATTGGCCCATTTTTCAGATCCGAAACGATTACTGCATCACGCTATCTGGACATTCTTCGTGAATTTGTGGCGGTACAAACTGCCTTAGACGACACTGCGAACACCTCGTGGTTTATGCAAGATGGTGCCCGGCCACATCACACGGCCGACGTCTTTAATTTCCTGAATGAATATTTCGATGATCGTGTGATTGCTTTGGCTATCCGAAACATACAGGAGGTGGCGTGGATTGGCCTCCCTATTTGCCAGACATGAACCCCTGTGACGTCTTTCTGTGGGGACACCTGAAAGACCAGGTGTACCGCCAGAATCCAGAAACAATTGAACAGCTGAAGCAGTACATCTCATCTGCATGTGAAGCCATTCCGCCAGACACGTTGTCAAAGGTTTCGGGTAATTTCATTCAGAGAATACGCCATATGTTTGCTACGCATGGTGGATATGTGGAAAATATCGTACTATAGAGTTTCCCAGACCGCAGCGCCATCTGTTGTTGAAAATTGTAACTACTGTAATTTCGAAAGTTTGTCCGCCTGAAAATGTACTGTTGTCCCAAGCATATTGCAACAAACGGTGTATTTCTATCGCTGCTCGTTTAGTTTTTATTGCCGTTTCAAATATACCGGTCATTTTTGAAACACCCTGTATGTTGTGCTTTGTTCCTTATGTTGCTAATGATAAAAGTGGGACTTATACATAGGATATGCTAAATATCTCAATAAAATGTCTTCTTAAAGCTACAGATAGCAGCTCCAGTAGTCCAGAAACTGCTTCATTACTCGCTTCGAAACAGATAAATAACTTAATTGACAGCACGACATTGTGGTAACTGCATAATAACTACTATAGTGCCATCCACAGTTATCATTATTATGACTATTATTATTACTATTAGTGGCCGTGGTCAGACACCAGCCTAAAGGTTTCTGTCAGTTCAGAAGTAAGTATTGCAGCAATCAAGTGATTCACGAACAGTAAAAACAGTGCACACATTTCAAAAGGGGTAGCAGTGTGTAGGTCTAACAAGTGTCGCATTGGACAGGAGTAACACAGGGGAATTATGTTTTGTAACAAGTGTCTACCTTCACTGTGGATGGTTAGCTTTCTCATCTGAGAAGGAGTTGTGGGTAGCACTTGTGATGCACCACGAATCCCTTCGTCATTCATTCTAACATAAACACACACGTGCACGCACACACACACATACACGTACATACACAAACTAAATATCATTCATCTTTCATCGTGTTAAAAATAAAAGTGTTCCAAGAAAAGTCTTTCATTCTACAGTTTAGTTAGGTGCTGAAGTTGGTCATAATATGGGATAGGAGGGGGGAAGGGGGTAACAGAAGGCAGGGGGGATGGGAGATATGAGGGATACCAACTAATGTATAACTGCACTCAAGGTAAATGTTTTAAGAAAGATTGGGAACCACTGCCATCGAATTTTGATCTCTGCACCTGCCGGACACTCATTTTCTGCCGCCCTCCTGATGCACTTAGTGATTCATTCGAGAACTAATATTTTTCCTGTCATAACCGTTAACACAACACTTACAAATGAGTCTTACTAAAGATGTCGCACTCAAGGGGTGCCTTGTCAGATACGTGTGCATTGCGTAGTACACAGAAAAAAACGAACACTGCAAACAGTTTCTCGAGAGAACCTACTTAAAACGTTTCAAGAATCGGCTTTAAATGATGACGATGACAACTTTAGATTAATTACAGCACGCACATGGGCATTTAAACAGTCATTCTTCCAGCACTCCAACTACGAATGGAACAGGGAAAAGCCTTAGTAACTCGTACAGAGCAGGTACCCTCTATCATACACTTTACCTTGGTTTGCATAGATTAGAAACATCAGTTTGGATAGCCGGGCGCGAGTTTAAATCTGTTCCTTCCGAACGCCACTCTAGCCCCTCATCACCTTAGTTACTAGCACTGGGTTGCCTCGCACAGTGATCGCGCTGAAGATTGCTCTTGGAGAGATCGACATGTATACGTTCTAAAAACTATCTTCCTGCTCCTCTTACAACTACTGTATGCTATGAAAGGCACAGTCCTTCACGTGAATACACGTAAAACAATGTGATTCATGCAAATGAAGTCGTCGCGGCATATAAGTTTCTTGACGCGTCATTCCGCAATGTAGCCGCGACGTCTGGTAAGGTATGCCCTCTCCTTCTTTATTTCCTCGTGGGAAGTCACAGTTGTCCCAGAAGAACCACATCCAGTCCCCTGTGCACAAAATTCGTCGTGGTGGCAATACCACATGGCAGATATGCTGAGGAGATAGTTAGAATGTGGTGAAAGAAGTAAAAGGAATCACAAAATAGAACAACAAAAGTAATGCATGCATAGCACCAGTTGAGCACTTCTTTTTTTTTTCTCCAGCGTTTATCCCCACTAGTAGGGGATCTCCTTTTTCAGGATTTGGAAAATTTTACCCAGTTATTTAACTTTGCGGCCGGATGCCCTTTCTGATCTTACAGTCGTCAAGGTAGCCCAAGGGAGGGGAGCCGCATGCGCCCTCTGTCTCTGACTCGTGTAGACCTCGTTGGTATGTTAATTGTTTGTGTATCGCCGGCCGCGGTGGCCGAGCGGTTCTAGGCGCTTCAGTCCGGAACCGCGCGACTGCTACGGTTGCAGGTTCGAATCCTGCCTCGGGCATGGATGTGTGTGATGTCCTTAGGTTAGTTAGGTTTAAGTAGTTCTAAGTTCTAGGGGACATATGACCTCAGATGTTAAGTCCCATAGTGCTCAGAGCCATTTTTATTTTTGTATCATATTCTCCGAAGCGGTATTGGGAGACCAGTCCAGCATTTACCTAAACGAGCGTGGAAACCACCTAGAAACCACACTCGAGCTGGCCGGTGTTCCAGAGGAAGGTCGTTAATCGCCACATGGATTCGAATCGTGTCAGACTCGTATCCTTGTATCGCTACCTTGCGCGCTGAGCGGTACACTATACGAGTGAGTGATCACCATCTAAACATCGTGGAAAGAAAACGTAGAAGGCTGATGGCGTCCTGACAATCATGGAATACTATAACCTCCACACACACCCCCCCCCCCCCCCTCACCCCTCATATTTGGTGATTCTTATTTGCAACAACGTTCTTTTTTTTTTGTCGAGTGGACAAAAAAATGGCTCTGAGCACTATGGGACTTAACATCTGAGGTCATCAGCCCCTTGAACTTAGAACTACTTAAACCTAACTAATCCAAGGACATCACACATATCCATGCTCGAGGCAGGATTCGAACCTGCGACCGTAGCGGTCGAACGGTTCCTGACTGAAGCGCCTAGAACTGCTCTGCCACACCGGCCGACCGATTGGACGTATGTGTGGAATAGTTCGTACAAACGAAAACGTAAAAACTATCTAAACCAGAGATTGCATAAACATTTCTTTATTTACAAACAACCGGTTGCGACAGATTGTGCTGTCATCTTCAGATTTTTTTTTTTTAATTTATGACAAATCTTTATATTACGTGCTGCATTTTATTTACATGACAACTTGGAGTGAAGTCCAACTCATAATGAACACATGTTATAACATAAATTTTTGAAGACCTGAAGATGACAGCAAAGTCTGTTGAAACTGGTCTTTTGTAGAAAAGATCTTGGTTTTAGAAAGTTTTAACAAGTAAAACAATCACGCCGTGTTATTTCTCAGCATGAGACTAACCATTCTAACGAAAACGGACCTCTTTTTCAGTTTTCTATTGAAATGAAAATGTTGCTGTGAAACGATAATATTTAATACCGTTGGCTTCATTTATTGAGATCGTGAGAATCGTACTTCCCAACAAAGGTGAGACCCAGCCATGCTCGTAATAATAGCTGAATTCACTTTCATACTTAAGTTTGCCTTTGTTGTGTTGTTTTAGGATATTAAATGATTTTCAAGTAACAGATGCTATTGGCTAAAAATGACAGTACTGATTTTTCCACTAATTTCCTGTATGATTACATGCCCCCTCCGCGAATACACCGATTAATTACTCTTTGTCGCCCAACAATTCGACGAAAAACTTCGAACCCCTTATTTTATCCATATCCGAAAACTATCAGTATTCAGTTGGTGATGCTATTGCGTAAGACCTTTCGACGCGAACCCTGAACAGCGACTGGAAATCTCCTGACGCAAAAGGCGCGCCCACCTCCGAATGTTCCAGAGTACCAGCGACGCTTGGGAGTACGATTGACTACGTCATACCATCATTAACGGCTGTAGCCCTAACAATACTAAAGAATACCCTGCTTGTATTCCATTGCCAAATCCCTTTTGCACCCAAAACCTCACTAAAAAACGACAACAGATAGTGAGGCATACTGGTGATTTCGAAACAGGACAACAACTAACAACCACTTGGATTCGGAGCAATGCCTACCATGGTCGACGTGTCCTATTCAAAGACAGGTAGAACAAGGATATGTATCTTGACGAAAATATGGCCCACTGTGTGTGACCTATAGAACCTTATGAGTTTTCGGCGAGGTCATGAATTGCTCTGTAGACTTAGTTCCAGTTTGATTGTCACTCCAGAGAAATTACTGCCTCTGTACCTGATGCAATAGTCGGATGAGTTGAAGTCTCCCGTTATCTCTCATGAGAAAAACGTTGATTACACCAATCTTGAGGAGATTTCTCGACTTTGTTTTTCGTGGAGGGCTCTTCAACAAAAGCGATAACTGATACATTCTAATCACTGCAGATGTATCTGTCTGAATTAGTATTTATCATAAGCAAAAACTGTCTAACCGAACAAGAGATTGTAATAAATAACAGCAAAATTTCTTGTAGGCTTTGATAAAACGTAACCGAAGACATGTCGATGAGAGAAGTGCTACGCGGACCTACAGTTTTATGGTATCCTTCGGATGCTCTCTTGAATTATTGGACCGGCAGTGGGGTTCAAACCCGCGATCTGGGAAGAGATCTCGATAGGTAAAAGTAATGAGGCGCCGTATCAATCTCCAAATAACAAAAACTGCCGATTCTTCTATATTTTCGTGAATCTAGAACAATTTCAGGCGCAAAACCCCATATTTAGAACTTATGAGGCATTTGGGCCAGTGCTGAAATGCAGGAAATGTGAAATTTTACAAGAATGCACGCACTGGAAATTCAACAGAAGATATCTTAAGTGCATGATGTGATTCTTGAGTTTCTCCCGGTGTATTTGATAATCTGTTCCACCGCGCGACCGTGGCGCGGGGCGCGGACGGTGGAGTGAGCGCGCCGCGGGCGGAGGGTATTTAAATCGGCCGCCGCCGCGACCGAACCCAGTTCCCCCTGAGCAGCCATAGTGTACGGATCTCCGTGCCGGCACGTTCACAGGAGCTCAGTCCGTCAGTTCACCTGATGATGGCGACATGTATGATCGCCGAAATATTGTGCCCGTTGGACACTGTAGACCAGCAGTACACCCGTGGATATTATGATTATCTTAAGTGCAGTTCCCCAAGACAACTGACATACTGTAGTGTTTTGATTAAATACACCCAATATTTACTTCTAGTACTCTATGTGTTACCAGAGACAGTAAACGCTTACAAAAAGACACTCTGATGCAATTCATATGTTTTGGGCAAATTTCGTCCTTTTTCTCGTCCATCTGCACTTCTTGTCTCGTCAACCATTGAGCAAACCGGATGCAAGTAGAGCCATTGCTCGACTAGCTCATTTAGTATTATTGTCATACTGAATATAACAACATATTATCAGGACAGGTGGCACAGGCGGATGTAAATTGTTATTTTGAGAAGAAATAATAATCAGGCGGTAAAAATGAGTACTTTCTGCGTCAGCGTGTTCATATTCGTAGGAGCCCTGTTCATTATATAAGCACTAACTCATGTTCAATTATTGTGTAATATTCTTCTAAGTATGTTATTTAGCACAGTGTACTAATACTGAGGCGAGTGCGACATCTGTTAAGAAAATACGCATCTCAGCAAAGGTAGCTATAACGGTAATGTACGAGAGGACCTACAGTTAGTTTTTACACGAAGTTTTCTACACAGATCATAAAATCGAAGTATTAGCAGTCAAGCTAAGATAGCTACTTTTTCATTTAATTGAACAAGGTGATGTATTCCACCGTGCACAAACTCTAGGAATTGACTGATGAGAGGATGCAGAACAAGAAAGTTCTAATGAACTGATGTCCGGAAATGCATGGCTTCCATGCTTGAGACTGCGGTCGAATACGCGTTGTGGTATGCAGCCACACTTACAGCATGTGTTTCCTTGTGCCTCAACGCTTGCGTGTACGCGCCGTAGTATGTTCTGTCTCCCACTTTCACATAGGCCAGGCTGCACCCTAACAGTATCAAAGGCAGCACGAATACTGCTCAAGTGTCTCCACATGGAATGCGCTCTGCATACACGATACTTCTGAAATTGCCCCATAACCAGAAATCGCACAACATCCGGTGAACGAACAGACCGTACAACTGTGCCCCGCCTCGTCCGATCCATTGACCGGGGAAGACACGACTGAGACGCGTCCGGACGTTAATGGCGAAGTGGTCTGCAGCACCATCATGTAGCAGCCACATAGCCATTCGAACCATCAGTGGCTCTTTTTTCAGCAAGGGGAGACAAAGTCACCCGCAATAAACGCCATTAGTTCCGAACTTTGCACGACGTTGAAGGAAGAGTGGTCCAAAAATACGGTCGCCAATTATTCCGGCCCACACATTCCAGCTGCACCGACGCTGAGGATGCGCAGTCACCATACCACTGTCCCACAGATGATTGTTATGAAAGCTGAAGATACCACTCTGCGTAAAGGTGGCCTCATCTGTCAGTAGGATGGATGACAGAAATCGCGGAATCTACATCTACGTGATTGCTATTCACAATAAAGAGCCTGGCAGAACTACCTTCATGCTGTCTCTCTACCGTTCCACTCTCGAGCGGCACGCGGGAAAAACAAGCACTTCAATTTTTCCGTGCGAGCCCTGATTTCTCTTATTTTATCGTGATGATCATTTTTCCCTATGTAGGTGGGTGCCAACAGAATATTTTCGCAATCGGAGGAGAAAACGTGATTGAAATTTCATGAGAAGATCCCGTCGCAACGAAAAACGCCTTTGTTTTAATGACTGCCACTCCAATTCACGTATCATGTCTTCTGTGCCACTATCTCCCCTATTTCGCGATAATACAAAACGAGCTGCCCTTCTATGTACTTTTTCGATGTCATCCGTCAGTCCCACGTGATGCGGATCCCACACCGCACAGCAGTACCCCAGAATAGGGCGGACAAGCGTAGTGTAAGCAGTCTCTTTGGTAGACCTGTTACACCTTCTAACAAGGGAACCTCCCCATCGCACCCCCCTCAGATTTAGTTATAAGTTGGCACAGGGATAGGCCTTGAAAAACTGTACACAGATAAATCGAGAAAACAGGAAGAAGTTGTGTGGAACTATGAAAAAAATAAGCAAAATATACAAACTGAGTAGTCCATGCGCAAGGTAGGCAACATCAAGGAGCGTGTTAGCTTACGAGCGCCGTGGTCCCGTGGTTAGCGTGAGCAACTGTGGAATGTGAGTTCCTTGGTTCAAGTCCTCCTTCGAGCGAAAAGTTTAATTTTTTATTTTCAGAGAATTATCAAAGTTCAGGCACTCACACATAATCAACTTCGCTCTCCAAAATTCCAGGACATGTTCAGATTTGCTTGAACATATACAGGATTTGACGGTCTACGCACGGAAACATTTGAAAACGTAAAAAACATATGTTTTGACAGAGCACAGGGAAAACTGTGCGACTGTGAAACTGTTGCATTCATTTGATGCAGTTTATATGACAAACTCTTATGTTTTCATCACTTTTTTGGGAGTGATTATCACATCCACAAGAAAACCTAAATCGGGTAAGGTAGAAGAATCTTTTTACCAATTCGCCAAGTGTGCAAGTTAGGTGGGTCAACATATTCCTGTCATGTGACGCACATGCCGTCACCAGTGTCGTAAAGAATATATCAGACGTGTTTTCCTGTGGAGGAATCGGTTCACCTATGACCTTGCGATCAAATGTTTTCGGTTCCTAATGGAGAGGCACGTCCTTTCGTCTACTAATCGCACGGTTTTGCGGTGCGGTCGCAAAACACAGACACTACTTATTACAGTGAACAGAGACGTCAATGAATGAACGGACAGATCGTAACTTTGCGAAAATAAAGAAAGTAAACTTTTCACTCGAGGGAGGACTCGAACCAAGGACCTTTCGACCACCAGATGTTCACTCTAACCACGAGACCACGGCGCTCATCAGCGTACATCGTCCTTTATGTTGCCTATCTTCCACATGGACTACTCAGTTTGTATATTTTGCTTATTTTTTCATAGTTCCACACAACTTCTTCCTGTTTTCTCGATTGATCTGTGTTCAGTTTTTCAAGGCCTATCCACTGTGTCAATTTATAACTAAATATGAGGGGGGTGCGATGGGGAGGTTCCCTTGTAAGTGTTCTACCAATGAATCGCAGTCTTTGGTTTGCTCTACCCACAATATTATCTATGTGATCGTTCCAATTTAGGTCATTTGTAATTGTAATCTCTAAGTATTTAGTTGAATTTACAGCCCTCAGATTTGTGTGACTTATCGCGTAATCGAAATTAAGCTGATTTCGTTTAGTACTCATGTGAATAACTTCGCACTTTTCTTTATTCAGGGTCAATTGCCTCTTTTCGCACCATACAGATATCTTATCTAAATCATTTTACAAGTCGTTTTGATCATCTGATGACTTTACAAGACGGTAAATGTCAGCCCATCTGCAAACAATCTAAGACGGCTACTCAGATGGTCTCCTATGCCGTTAATATACACTCCTGGAAATGGAAAAAAGAACACATTGACACCGGTGTGTCAGACCCACCATACTTGCTCCGGACACTGCGAGAGGGCTGTACAAGCAATGATCACACGCACGGCACAGCGGACACACCAGGAACCGCGGTGTTGGCCGTCGAATGGCGCTAGCTGCGCAGCATTTGTGCACCGCCGCCGTCAGTGTCAGCCAGTTTGCCGTGACATACGGAGCTCCATCGCAGTCTTTAACACTGGTAGCATGCCGCGACAGCGTGGACGTGAACCGTATGTGCAGTTGACGGACTTTGAGCGAGGGCGTATAGTGGGCATGCGGGAGGCCGGGTGGACGTACCGCCGAATTGCTCAACACGTGGGGCGTGAGGTCTCCACAGTACATCGATGTTGTCGCCAGTGGTCGGCGGAAGGTGCACGTGCCCGTCGACCTGGGACCGGATCGCAGCGACGCACGGATGCACGCCAAGACCGTAGGATCCTACGCAGTGCCGTAGGGGACCGCACCGCCACTTCCCAGCAAATTAGGGACACTGCTGCTCCTGGGGTATCGGCGAGGACCATTCGCAACCGTCTCCATGAAGCTGGGCTACGGTCCCGCACACCGTTAGGCCGTCTTCCGCTCACGCCCCAACATCGTGCAGCCCGTCTCCAGTGGTGTCGCGACAGGCGTGAATGGAGGGACGAATGGAGACGTGTCGTCTTCAGCGATGAGAGTCGCTTCTGCCTTGGTGCCAATGATGGTCGTATGCGTGTTTGGCGCCGTGCAGGTGAGCGCCACAATCAGGACTGCATACGACCGAGGCACACAGGGCCAACACCCGGCATCATGGTGTGGGGAGCGATCTCCTACACTGGCCGTACACCACTGGTGATCGTCGAGGGGACACTGAATAGTGCACGGTACATCCAAACAGTCATCGAACACATCGTTCTACCATTCCTATACCGGCAAGGGAACTTGCTGTTCCAACAGGACAATGCACGTCCGCATGTATCCCGTGCCACCCAACGTGCTCTAGAAGGTGTAAGTCAACTACCCTGGCCAGCAAGATCTCCGGATCTGTCCCCCATTGAGCATGTTTGGGACTGGATGAAGCGTCGTCTCACGCGGTCTGCACGTCCAGCACGAACGCTGGTCCAACTGAGGCGCCAGGTGGAAATGGCATGGCAAGCCGTTCCACAGGACTACATCCAGCATCTCTACGATCGTCTCAATGGGAGAATAGCAGCCTGCATTGCTGCGAAAGGTGGATATACACTGTACTAGTGCCGACATTGTGCATGCTCTGTTGCCTGTGTCTATGTGCCTGTGGTTCTGTCAGTGTGATCATGTGATGTATCTGACCCCAGGAATGTGTCAATAAAGTTTCCCCTTCCTGGGACAATGAATTCACGGTGTTCTTATTTCAATTTCCAGGAGTGTAGATCAGGAACAATAGAGGGCATATAACACTTCCTCGGGGAACGTCGGTTATTACTTCTGTTTCACTCGAATTGTGGTTGCCTAGTGAAGGAACCAGTGACAAAACTGCTCCCGATGAGGAAAGCCTCTCTCTCTAGTAAGGTCTGAACACGCTGTAAGTGATAAGGACAGTAACAGTTGTCACGGAGAATGTTCCACACGGTCGTCTGGCTTGCCTGTACTGGCGAGTCAACTGCCTGGTGCTGACACGGCGGTCGCCGTCCACAGTGTTCTTCACATTTTCCTCCAAGTCTGATGTTCGAAGATTTCGGGTACATCCCTCATGATTTCCTGCTTCCTGAAACGACCCTGTCTCAGACAAAAGGCGAAACACTGTTGCAAACATTGAATGCTGTGATCGTTGCCGGCGGGGACGGAACTCCTGACACAACCTTGCTGCCCAGCGCCCGTTGCCATTTGCCTTTCTGTAAGAAGACACCATGTCGGCAAGCTCTCCATGGAACCATTGCGTACAACGCTTTATGACTACAAGGTGCGTCAGCAAGAGAAATGAATCGGTGACACCATTACCAATTACTAGGGAATCACGTATGAGGAACAGTACCACCTTCTGCGAGGAAACCATGCATACTATAAATGTGGCAGCATGGTACAGCGCTTATTAGACCGCAGTATCTGTAACGAAGTGTAAATGAATAAATGGTCTCTAACATAGAAACCATGTGTTTCCGCCGGCCGAGGTGGCCGTGCGGTTCTAGGCGCTACAGTCTGGAACCACGCGACCGGTACGGTCGCAGGTTCGAATCCTGTCTCGGGCATGGATGTATGTAATGTCCTTAGGTTAGTTAGGTTTAAGTAGTTCTAAGTTCTACGGGACTGATGACCTAAGAAGTTAAGTCCCATACTGCTCAGAGCCATTTGAACCATGTGTTTCCGCACATAAGTTCTATAGGGCTCTTTTGTTCCGTATCCTCTCATTAATCAGTCCGTAGAGTTCGTACATGATGGAAAAAAATCACCCTGTATATTTACCTTCTCTTCATACATGGCTCGCTACAATATCCTAATCGGCGAAGCATTCCGACTGAGAATGTTTCTATCAAAGACCGAAACCCGGCTTAAGAAACAAGGGATTGTTCTAAGTGACGTAGAAGTCCTCGTAGGCCTACATATCATGCAACTGAAAACCTGTGTACCGCATACAGAAAGGGCTCATGGATGCCGACCTTGATGTCACACATCGCGTTTTCTCTCGGATCACCAGGCCGATAGCAACGAGCATGCTTCACTCAAGTTCGCTGCCCGCAAATTGTTAATGTCATCGAACAGTTGTCAGACTCTATTGAGAGCAGTAATCTCGAGCTTGTAACTGCAGAATCGAAATTGTATCATGATGTGGCTGTCATAAACATGACGAAGTTACATGATCAGATCAAAAATCTCCAAATACCTATTAGTCAATACTAAAGTGGAACAAACCCGCCTCTCGTCTTTACGACGGTTTGATTTCTGGTACGGATACTTTCAATAAAGTGTCTGGATGTCTTTTGGAGAAACTGCAACCCCTTTTTCTTTTCTCAAGAGCTGAAACCAGAGAAGGTAAAGACGTTGGATGCCTGAGCCTGGAGCGATGTTTTCGTTGCAGCTCATCCGGAGATTTGGTTCAGGTCGGGGAATGTGAGCAGGCCAGTCCATTTGAGGAATATTGTTGTTGACAAACCACTGGCTCACAAACGCTGCTTTATGACAGGTTACATTGTCATGCTGATACAAGTAGATATCGTCTCCGAACTATTCCTTTAATGTACGCAGTACACTACTGTATAACGTGTTCATGTCCTGCGCAATTTCGCGTTTTCTAACGCCAAAAAAAAACGCCCAGAACTTAAGGGGAGGTTTACTATCTTTAGCCCGAAGAAAACATGTACTTTGAAAATTTTTTCTCGGGATGTGTTATAGGTATCAATATCAAATTTAGTCAAAGTGTTTATTGATATTTCCACTACAAACTGGAATTTTTTCGAACAGTAAAGGCTGAAGTGCCGTCGGAACAAAATAATATTTAGATGTAGACCTCCACGCGCGGTATGTCATAGGTCAGCCAGCTCGTCTGAAATCAAAATTGAGTTGACGTTAGCGAAGTATATAAGATTCTTTAGGAGTTGTACCTCGCTTATGTTATGTGGACAATAGGAAACAAAATGGCGGCCATTTGAAAAAAATATGGTTTTTGTCATCGAGTTTTCGACTTCGTCGAACTAGTAAAAATATTTATAGTTGATGGATCGGAATAAAAGTGGTACAACCCCTAGACAATTTAGTTAGCTTCGCCGGAAACGACGAATCATACCAATCGGTTCAGTAGATCTGATATTACCATACCGCGCGATAAAAAAAAGTCATTTCAAGAAAAACCCGTTTGAAGTTTTGACTGCATATAAATGCAATATTATGCAACTTACGTTCAATCTGCTATTCCGGGTCCATAAACTAGTCGTTCCTCTTCCTCATAGAGGGCGTTCTGCTCGATCTCGGCCATCCTGCGCTGCTCCAGAGCCGCTCGTACGGCCGGTGACAAGCTACTTTCGGCCGCTTGAATCCGCTGGTCGTCTGAATGCTTGGCAAACTGCGTCGAATAGAGTCCCAGGGTGACGTCCATCGTGTGACGTCCATCGTTATCATGGTCTTCAGAGTTGCTGAACACCCTTCGTTGAAGCTGCTCACTGCCAGGAAAGTCGCAATCTCCACAGTCGTCGCAGAAGAATGCAAATGCTTGGGAGCTAACTTCCAAACACACGCGTTCAAATTTTCATTTGAATTTTGTGTTTCCTCCCAAGCACCGGTACAATAACTGGTCCTCCGAAAGAAAAAAACTGGTGCGTGAAAAAGGCCGATTTCAGGCAGGTGCATTTTCACCCGCGAATAACAAATATTTCCGTTCCGTATTCGAAAAAACCGTTTAAGGGGTGGATTCTATACACTTCCATGGATCCAAAAATTCAATTTTAAAAAAATCGATTTTTTGAACCAAAAGATAGTAAGCGTCCCGTTAAGGCGGCTTCCATACTTCACTGTACGCACTACACATGGAGGCAGTCCTTCCATCGGATTGCCATAAGGTAGAGTGTGATTTTTCATCTCAGATCACTCGTTTCCAGCCATCCATTGCCCAGGGACATCGCTCTTTACACCACATCAAGCGTCCTTTGGCCTCGACTACAGAAATGTGTGACGTACGAGGAGCTGCTCAACCAGCGAACCCCATTCCTTTAACTCTTCATGTCCAATGCTATCTGGACTGCTCGCATCATTTTAGAACTCACGAGTGGTTCCTTCTGCTGATGTCAGGTGATTTCTTATGATCACCCTTCGCAATGCTCAACGTTCTGTGTACGCAAGTGCACGAGGTTTGCCTGATACTGGATGAGATGTCGTTGCGCCTTGACCTTCCACTTCAGCCACCTCACCATCGTTCAACTTGGGCAGTACCAGACGTCGTCCTCTACCGCGTTTGTATAGACTGTACTTTAACACCAGTTTCAGGCACTTACGAAATTATTTTCTTCATCCTGCGAGTTCGTCCCGTTAAGAATACGGTGTTGAATTCTTTCTGCTAGGAAGTCCGAACTCCAAGCGCCCATTTGCTCCCACGCCAAAGTTAACGAAAACTACAAAATATTGAAAAATGCTTCATTTCACTGAAAACTTCCGCCATGGGAGGCCGTGGTCGATATATAAAGCTGACGTTTCGTCTCTGATTGCGGTAGGTACCTTCGAAGACGAAACGGCGACTGCATCAAGGGCTCCTGCAGCCTGCGAATGGCTCGAATGAACCAGCATTCGGGCGATTGCACTGTATCACTCCCGGCCATCCTGAGAGAAGGGTTCGAGGTGCAATTATGTGATTCGGATTGTAATTTGATCGGAGATTTTATTTGCTTTGTATGTACTACCCAGGACAAACTGATCCTGGTTATTAGCACCTCTATATCCGGCGACTGACGTAGTTTCTCCGAACTGCGTCAGCTAGAGGCGCTCGCTCTGAGGAGTGCAGCTGTTACGTAGGGTTTTCCTAACCCATGTAGGGGAGAAACAATACGTGATGAACTTGTAGGCGGAGCCTAATAGGCTAAACTAGGAATAATAGAACTTCTCTTGACTTTTGGTGATGTGAGACATTCTAATCAATGTAATCTTCTGTCTTTTCATTCTGTCGCCTTGATTGTGATACGTCAGTCTTCCTTCACCAGGACCTCCGCTTCTCTTGCGATTGCCGGTTCCTCACAGTGAGATGGTCTGACACTTCGCTCTTCCTCATTCAAACTTGTTTGACAACGATGGGAGCGTCTGCGACACTTAATCACTGTGTCACATGAAGGTCCATTGTTACCGTACACGTGTACCAACTCAGCCTTTTTCTCCTTCAAATACTGAAAGCGAATTACAGCACAATGCTCTTATTTTCTCAAGGAGCCAAGCCAGTTTCTTGGATTTCTCTGGTGGCGTGCTGCGGTACTGTCCAGAGGGGATTTTAATGCACCCCAAGACTGCAGGCATGTACTTCCAAAAAAATAAAAATAAATGATTAGGTACGTAATTTTATATTTTCTGGGTGACTGAAATGGCAGGAAGCCAGGGAGTTGGTCAGTGGAAGGTGCTCATGGTTTTACTGGACAAATGTCAATTCCTCATTTATTAACACTAACAAAATTTGAACATTACACTTCATTGTAAGAGCACATCACAACATTTTGATCTCGAAATACATTTGATCGCATTTGGCCGTAGGACAATAAATCTTAGACCTTAGAACTGGTAGCAAAATACATGGCTGTAATTTTTCAAGCTCATTATATAAGAAGTACATATAACAAGACGCATGCATACATATACTATTAATGCATAATGACAATATTTAAACAAACAACGTTACGCCAATTATTTAGATTTATAACAACAGCAACTTCGCAACCAGTAATACTTCTTCCTTGTGACTCATGGAAGACAATCGGCAAATTCTTTAAAATAAATGTTAAGGCAAAAACTCTGCACAAAAGAACATATACGACATGTGCATCAGATAGCTTGACACATATCAGTTTATGCAAAGTAGGCACAAATGGTGCTCTCGGTGGCCCCCCGAGGTCAATAACACACATCGAATCATCGACCTCAGTGTTACCAGAACAACAAATACATTTTAATCGCACTGGAATGGTGGTAAGCTTCCGAGTTTAACATTTCAGTAAAACATGTCATTCCTTGCACCACTTAAAATACGTGGCTACTGACATAAGTAAACAAACGACGAGACAAACGTAACCCTTTCGCAGGCTGTGGGGGATATATTTATCACAAAATCTATTCCTTTACAGTATTTAATGGAATTTGTGTTACCACTTCTGTACGCTCCTGGCATCTAGTGGGAGTCCGCTGCCTAGCTGTAGTTTCAGTTTGTTGTGAAATATAGCCTTCAGGACTGTGGGAAGTATATATCCCACCAAACAATGTCGTTTTAATGATTATTGGGACGTATGGTTACCAGCAATGTAGTTTCTGAAAGGGGCTGGGGAAGTATACTTAACACAAAATTAATCTGTCATTTGTGGTCCTTGGAAAGCATACTTACCACCAACGTAGGCGTATCCCAAAGCTTTTGGGAAGACATTTTACCACCTCTGTCTATGCCTAGCGTCTTGTGGTAGTACACTGCACCAGGTGTATTGAAAACTGCTGAACAATCTGTTCTTGTTTGTCATGGGATCATTACTGTTGTCGGAATACATTGCTTAGCTTCTGCGATATATATTATTGCAATCTGTTTCAGATCACAACCTAAAATAAAAACAGCAAACACTGTACATTATTTTTTTACGTGTAATGGCAACACATAACAGCAGAGAAGAAGGAAGTGGGAAATCCATTTAAAACCAGATTTAATACCTCACAAAAGTGCCATGGTGATATATGTACCATCAAAATTCTTGGTACTAAATAACAAAAATAAAATTATCAAAAATAAATATCACATTTCTAATAGAACAGCAAAAAATTATCTTCACTGAGTTGCTACAAAAAATGCGCCTGCGAAAGGGTAAACAGTAATTTCTAAAAACTGGTTCGAACGAAAATGAAGCCTAAGTGAAATAGACACCTCACTTCTACCAGACAAGAAAGAACTCACGTACAAAATTTAACAAGGACACTGCCTCGCATACAGAGGAAACATTAATACAACTGAAGGAACGACACAAACCTGAAATAACGAAAACCACAAAACAAAATCGATAACGCTGTAAGGACCAAAATGACAAACCAAACAACGCCGCTCACACATATGATCGACCTCTTGCAGCCTCATCTGAGCACCGTGCTAATGTGATTCCGTCACTTTCGCATCCACACAAATCTGTATGTGGCACGCATAGTAGTACATACTCGGGTGCCTTATTCCACACACAACAGTGGGTAAAAGAGAAGTGGACACCGTATACTCATTGCTGTTGGCTCCACACCGTCAATCTGGCCATCATATTTTGTGCACGGCACCAAGGTACAGACACGCCGAGAGCCTGAACTGGCGGACAAATAAACAGCCCGCACTCCATGCGCAGAGCTCAGGACTGCCCTCATGACTCAGCGATCGCGGACTAACTCCAATAACTACACAGGTCTGCTGTTGCCCAATGCCGTCCAGCGGACCATCTGTTCCCTTCCTCGCTCATAAGGAGAGTTGTGATCACTGGCGGCTGTTGTGTAAGAGCGCATGATCATGATAACACCCTAATTTTGACACCTTGCGGATTTGTTAGTTATTTTTCCTTGAATGCTGTTAAACGTAATGTAAATGCAGTAATCTGAAATACACGGCACTAAATCTACTGCGCTAGGCTACATTGGTCCTCTAGACTCGATGAAACTGGGCATCGGGGTCGCGAGCACACCTTCTGTTGTGCACGTTTTAAGGAGCTTTTGCGCATGTGCAACTGGCGTGACGTAATTGCCTTATAGGCCAAATGCACACGGACTTCATAAAAAAAACGTGCACAGTTCACGGTGTGCACAGCTAACCCTTACTACTCCAGCACAAATTTACGTCAATGACTGCAGGTGGTGGCACGATGAAGCAGACTTTTATAACCATTCGCTTGGCATAAATCCCGCTGGACGATACCAAGTTCCTCAGATATGCCAAGTCATTCACTATATAGTAAAATTAGATAGGAAATCAATATATGTGTGGTTATACTGATATGAAAACCTATTTTGTGAGGTTATGAATGAGGTACAATAAATTAAGTTTTGGATTTTTATCATACATTAATCGATTTGAGGCGCTGAGAACCATTAAGCACATCATCGTTAATTGTGAGACTGTAGGTAGCATTTATTCATACTTTTGACATACGAGGTGCGACAATAAAGTAATGAGACTGATGTGGAAAAAAAAAAGTTGCTTACCGGTTTAGTCAAGATTAGTGTTGTCTCCTTCAAAGTAGGTCCCTTCTGATTGCGCACACTTTTTCCAGCGCTTCTGCCATTGATGGTAACATTTCTGGAACTCATCTTCTGTAATATCCTCCAAGACCCTCGTCACAGCTTTTTGGACATCTTGTGTTGTTTGAAAATGTTGTCCCTTGACAGCCGTTTTAACTCTTGGTGTTGTGTCTAGACAAGACAGCCTAGACACAATGAGAGGAAGCCGAAAGGCACGCGCTTAAACTCACGCAGGCTGGCGTGAGGTCTGAAACAGGATACGTAATGAATGCTATAAAGAAAAGTACGTAGCTTCTGGAATACTTAACTTTAATCCACATTTGTAGAACATCGCTCTTGATGATACATTAATAGAATCTCAATATCAATTGAATACGGCGCCTTGCTAGGTCGTAGCAAATGTAGCTGAAGGCTATGCTAACTATCGTCTCGGCAAATAAGAGCGTATTTGTCAGTGAACCTGTCCTTGCAAAGTCGGCTGTACAACTGGGGCGAGTGCCAGGACGTCTCTCTAGACCTGCCGTGTGGTGGCGCTCGGTCTGCAATTACTGACAGTGGCGACACGCGGGTCCGACGTATACTAATGGACCGCGGCCGATTTAAAGGCTACCACCTAGCAAGTGTGGTGTCTGGCGGTGACACCACACTTGGAAATAGGATAAAGTCGCACGGAGCGATATCTGGTGAATAAGGTGGCTGTAGTTGTACTGAAATTTGTTTTGAGGTTAAAAATTGCTGTACTGACAGAGCAGGATGGGATGGCGCATTATCTTGATACAGAATCCAATTATCAGCAATGTTGGCACGGACAAGAAGAATTCTTTTACGAAGTCTTTCTAAAATTTCTTTGTAGTAATACTGTTTAACTGTTTGTCCAGGAGGCATCCACTCTTTATCAACAATTCCCTTGGAATCAAAGAAGCACACAAGCATGCATTTCACTTTTGACTTTGACATGCGAGCGTTTTTTGGTCTGGGTGATCCCTTTGAGCAATATTGCGAACTTTGACGTTTTGTCTCTGGATCGTACTGAAAAAACCAACTTTATCACCAGTGATGACATGGCTCAACAATTCTGGATTGATTTCCGTTTGCTCTAACAGATCGGCTGCCACATTTTTCTGAGTTTCTCGCTCTTGCGGTGCGAGATTTTTGGGGACCATTTTTACACAAACCTTTCTCATACCAAGATCTTCAGTTATTATTAGACGAACCGTTTCTCGATTGATGTTCAGTTCTCCTGCAATCATTTTCACGGATAATCTTCGATCACATCGTACAAGTTCACCCACCACGGCCAAGTTGACATCTCTCCTTGAGGTTGATGGTCGTCCACTATGGTCTTCATCTTCAACATTCGTTCGGCCTTCACTAAATATTTTATGCCAACGAAAAACTTCAGCTCTTGTCATAACCTCCTCTCGAAAAGTCTTCTGAAGCTTACTGTAAGTTATCGTCGCATTTTCACCCAATTTAGCGCAGAAAGAAATGACATACCGTTGCGCAATATTATGCGGCTCCATTTCCGTGACGAGAGACTCAACCACTTGTTAACTTATTACAGCACAACTCACGACTGAGCAGCTGCATCGATGTGCTGCTTGGACTAGAAGCAGCTTATAGACCAAGGTCAAAGATATTGTGCCTTTGCACATCTTGCTAAGAAAATCAGTCTCATTACTTTACTGTCGCACCTCGTATGTTGATCTTAAGGTGGGACAGATTCATCTGTATTGTAGGCCCACATTGCACGTACACATGAACATTCACGAAAAGCTTTCTCTGACATTCACTTAACTTATTTAAATGTGGGGTCGCAGACGGTTTACTTTTGACCCTTATGACTCTCAGAGCCTCATTTGCATTCCAGTCAAGTGACGTTGTTGCTACATAGTACTACCTGAATTTAATCATTTCCGCAAACGGCAGTCTATGATTGGAGTTGGTTATTTACTGTGAAAGAGTCGGCTTTGCTGTACAGTCTCAACATGAACTCTGTTAAGCGCTAACAGAAAAGTTAGCCGCAAAGGAACTAGGACCTCCCACACCAGACCCGCTGCCTGAGAAAGTGACGAAATTAAATAAGCGTGACTATAAGCGATCATTTAACAAAGAATTGTATAATAAGAGTAAGCTGTTGTGTGGGTGCAACGGAAGAATGTCTGATTTTCAACCTGGAAGTTAATAGTTAAGTAATACATGCATTAGGAATCTTGTGCAATAGTCCAAAAAAATTAGCACGAAAACTCCCACCTACACAAAAGTGCGAAACGAACAGCAGTGAAAGCTTAAACATTATTTCGTTGTTCCCATAAATTGTATTGAATTCTCTATAAAACAACAAAATTCCACAAAACGATTCTTTCTTTTTTTTCAGACAAGTTACGCGTATTATTATTACTATTACTATTATTATTATTGACAATTGTAAATGTGTTTATAAGCATAACAGTTATACAGCAGACGCTATGAATTTCATGCACCCTCATATTTATCCGAAATTAAAACCTTGTGAACACCGCCGGCCGGAGTGGCCGAGCGGTTCTAGGCGCTACAGTGTGGAACCGCGCGACCGCTACGGTCGCAGGTTCGAATCCTGCCTCGGGCATGGATGTGTGTGATGTCCTTAGGTTGGTTAGGTTTAAGTAGTTCTAAGTTCTAGGGGACTGATGACCACAGCAGTTAAGTCCCATGGTGCTCAGAGCCATTTGAACCATTTGTGAACACCCAGTTCTGGAAAGGCAAAAGTCTACCTTAGTGATGGCTCCGTGTGCGCTTACATTAAAAAAGATTTTATTGAAAATATGTATCAGCACTGGACTTAACGCTTCATCTTAAGCTGATAAATCATTACAGCACTATACTGAAAAGATTTACTGAGGCTCTCCAAGAACATTAGTTGGGCTCAGGCCATCAGATCTACTAGAATGCCATGCCGTGGTAAACTAAAAACCTTCTAGAGAGAGCTACGAGAGAATGGGGAGTGAACAAACATTGACTGAAATAGTAGACTTATATCTAGATTCTCTGCTCTCTCACTCTATCAACTAGCCATGAGTCTTTTGCGATTTCCAGACAGAAGTCGCCACAATATCCTTTCTTCTAGGAGTTCTAGTCTGCAAGTTCGCACAAGAACTTCTACAAAGGTATTGCAGAAGTACTTCTGTGAAGACTCCTTCTCTCGCACCCAGTTTTAATTGCCTCAGAAGTTTCACATCAGATTACACTCAGCTCCAGTGAGACTTTCATTCTAGTTACAGCTGTCTGTGATCACTATATTAATTTTGAATTGCCATTTATCGTTACAGTAATAGCTACACAGTCGAACTGAAGATAACAGTAACTATAGCTACAGAGTTATGAGTTAAATTTGAAAATAAAGTCTGTTACCAGCAAAGGAGAGCAGTTTATTTACAGTAGGATCTAACAAGTAACCAATGGGCAGTGACATCACGGCAGGTTCAAAAAGAGAGATGGTTAGAGGGTGATATATACGGGCTTATGATAAACCCGTTCCCACGACAATTTCTCTCCTTCATTCCTTGGTTCAAATGGCTCTGAGCACTATGCGACTTAACTTCTGAGGTCATCAGTCGCCTAGAACTTAGAACTAATTAAACCTAACTAACCTCAGGACATCACACACATCCATGCCCGAGGCAGGATTCGAACCTGCGACCGTAGCGGTCACGCGGTTCCAGACTGAAGCGCCTAGAACCGCACGGCCACACCGGCCGGCCCTTTATTCCTCATCTGTGTTATAACAGATGACGTGTCACTGATCTCATTTGTACTAAGATTGCAGTACATGCGAGGTGCATATTTGTTTCCACCGCCCTGAGTAGAATGCATAAGTTGTAATTAATCTTCACCAATCTGCAGTCTTCTGTAGCTGTTGCCCCCTGCGCAAAAAACAGGACATAGGTCGTGAATCCGTTGTCTTGAGTCTGTAATAAACTCTTAGCGATGCAGTGATATTGTAAAAATAATAAAATTTTCAATTACTTTGTTTATGCGGGGTGCCACTCGATTTTTACTAGCAGAATACGAGAAACTGCACAACTTTGTTCCACTTTATGAATCACAAATAATTTCCATTCTTCACATATTAATAAAAATAAACGAATCAATGAACTCCGTATTTGCTTAGTTACCATGGAATTGTTCTGATTTACAAGTCAGAATTACCAGATATTGCTAATAAGTCGTTAACTGATACCGACTAAGGCAGGCAACATGTCCGTCTTCCGAGACTACAGAACGAGCTCACATCTTACAGGCCATCCGCTTCGCCCGCCATCCAAGTTAGGCGCGATCCGAAGATCTCCGAAGTGCTTCGTCTACGTCTACATCTACATCCACATGGATATCCTTAAAATCACATTTAAGTGCCTGGCAGAAGGTTCATCGAAGCACCTTCACAATTCTCCATTATCCCAATCTCGTATACCGCGCGGAAAGAGCCAGTACTTATATCCTTCCGTACAAGATCTCATTTCCCTTATTTTATCATGGTGATTGTTCCTCCCTACGTAGGCCGGCTTCAACAAAATATCTGCGCATTCCGATGAGAAAGTTGGTAATTGGAATTTCGTGAGAAGATCCCTCGCAACAAAAAACGCCTTTGTTTTATTGATGTCCATCCCAAATCCTGTATCATTTCAGTGACACTCTCTCCCATATTTCGCGATAATACCTTTGATCTTTTTCTATATTTTCCGTCAATCTTACCTGGTAAGGATCCCACACCGGGCAGCGTTTTCTAAAAGAGAACAGACAAGCATAGTGTAGATGTTCTCCTTAGTAGATTTCTTACATTTGCTGAGTGTCCTGTCAATAAAACACAGTCTTTGGTTAGCCTTCCCCACAACATTTTGTATGTGTTCCTTCCAATTTAAGTTGTTCGTAATCGTAATTCCTAGGTATTTAGTTGAATTTACGGCGTTTATATGTGACTGATTTATCGTGTAACTGAAGTTTAACGGGTTTCTTTTAGCATTCATATGGAAAACCTCACACTTTTCGTTATTTAGGGTCAAATGCCAATTTTCGCACCATACAGATGTCCTTTCTAAATCGTTTCGCAATTTGTTTTGATCTTCTGATGACTTTACTAGTCGATAAATGACAACGGCATCTGCAAACAATCTAAAACGGCTGCTCAGATTGTCTCCCAAATCGTTTATATAGGTAAGGAACAGCAAGGGGTCTATATCACTACCTTGGGGAACGCCAGGAATCACTTCTGTTTTACTCGATGACTTTCCGTCAATTACTACGAACTGTGACCTCTCTGACAGCAAATCACGAATCCAGTCAGATAACTGAGACGATATTCCACAAACACACAATTTCACTACAAGCCTCTTGTGTGATACCGTGCCTGCCTTTTGTTTGGCAACTGTTTACTATTCTGCTGGTAATTAACATTTTTGAAATAATGAAATGATAGCCTGCTGTTGAGAGGCACTTTTACATGAAATGCAAGTAAATACTTTTGTATCCCGCCTGGAAAGCGGTGAGATCTGCAAAATAGGCCGAGTGAAGGAAGCGAGTAGGAGCAGGTGAGGTAAAGCACTTCGGTACTACAAGTAAAGTTAAAGCACCTTTACTGGTGTATTAACATATACAAACACATTACTTTACTTTTGGTACAGATGAGAACGTACAGGGTGTTTCAAAAATCACCGGTATATTTGAAACGGCAATAAAATCTAAACGAGCAGCGATAGAAATACACCGTATGTTGCAATATGCTTGGGACAACAGTACATTTTCAGGCAGACAAACTTTCGAAATTACAGTAGTTACAATTTTCAACAACAGATGGCGCTGCGGTCTGGGAAACTCTATAGTACGATATTTTCCACATATCCACCATGCGTAGCAATAATATGGCGTAGTCTCTGATTGAAATTACCCGAAACCTTTGACAACTGTCTGGCGGAATGGCTTCACATGCAGATGAGATGTACTGCTTCAGCTGTTCAATTGTTTCTGGATTCTGGCGGTACACCTGGTCTTTCAAGTGTCCCCACAGAAAGAAGTCACAGGGGTTCATGTCTGGCGAATAGGGAGGCCAATCCACGCCGCCTCCTGTATGTTTCGGATAGCCCAAAGCAATCACACGATCATCGAAATATTCATTCAGGAAATTAAAGACGTCGGCCGTGCGATGTGGCCGGGCACCATCTTGCATAAACCACGAGGTGTTCGCAGTGTCGTCTAAGGCAGTTTGTACCGCCACAAATTCACGAAGAATGTCCAGATAGCGTGATGCAGTAATCGTTTCGGATCTGAAAAATGGGCCAATGATTCCTTTGGAAGAAATGGCGCCCCAGACCAGTACTTTTTGAGGATGCAGGGACGATGGGACTGCAACATGGGGCTTTTCGGTTCCCCATATGCGCCAGTTCTGTTTATTGACGAAGCCGTCCAGGTAAAAATAAGCTTCGTCAGTAAACCAAATGCTGCCCACATGCATATCGCCGTCATCAATCCTGTGCACTATATCGTTAGCGAATGTCTCTCGTGCAGCAATGGTAGCGGCGCTGAGGGGTTGCCGCGTTTGAATTTTGTACGGATAGAGGTGTAAACTCTGGCGCATGAGACGATACGTGGACGTTGGCGTCATTTGGACCGCAGCTGCAACACGGCGAACGGAAACCCGAGGCCGCTGTTGGATCACCTGCTGCACTAGCTGCGCGTTGCCCTCTGTGGTTGCCGTACGAGGTCGCCCTACCTTTCCAGCACGTTCATCCGTCACGTTCCCAGTCCGTTGAAATTTTTCAAACAGATACTTTATTGTATCGCTTTTCGGTCCTTTGGTTACATTAAACCTCCGTTGAAAACTTCGTCTTGTTGCAACAACACTGTGTTCTAGGCGGTGGAATTCCAACACCAGAAAAATCGTCTGTTCTAAGGAATAAACCATGTTGTCTACAGCACACTTGCACGTTGAGAACAGCACACGCTTACAGCAGAAAGACGATGTACAGAATGGCGCACCCACAGACTGCGTTGTCTTCTATATCTTTCACATCACTTGCAGCGCCATCTGTTGTTGAAAATTGTAACTATTGTAATTTCGAAAGTTTGTCCGCCTGAAAATGTACTGTTGTCCCAAGCATATTGCAACAAACGGTGTATTTCTATCGCTGCTCGTTTAGTTTTTATTGCCGTTTCAAATATACCGGTCATTTTTGAAACACCCTGTAGGTGCGAAGCCGTTCATGTATCAGAGCTAAGTTACTAGAAGTTACAAAGGCAAAGTCTATAATGGCAATCCCCACCGCCCCTCCCTACAAGTCGAATCTAAGTTGCTAGGTCGTCTGCTCTTGATCAGCTGGGCCGAAAACAGAGCGGCCCTCGTTGAGCTCCACAGCGTCGGCCAGAAGGCGCTGTGATCGGCGTAGTTCGTCCGCTTGCGTAGAGACAACTTACGAGAGCGTGCACGTACGCTGTGCTATCGGAACTATCGATATCACAAATACGCTGTTTAGTTTCTCTAATACCAATATCAGAAGATTACCATTTTGGTGCGCAACTTCCGAAGGCAGCAGCCAATCGCGAAGAGTGACCACAATTTAAGCTGTCTTTCTCACGGTACTCGTAGAGAACAAACCATCCTACATCGCTAACTCGAGCTGCATTACGTCATCTTACCACTGCTGCCTTCTCAGTTGCTCTCAGAACAGCTACTTGTACAGTATGATGGCTATAAAGCTGAAAACATTACAACCTTCTCTCTACGACGGGATCTCTTAATGTTCTTTTAAATCACTTGTTCGTTTGCATTCGCTGCAGGAGACAGATACATTCTGAACAGCTCTGGCAAACGACACAGTGCAGTGTGAGGGACCGCCTACTGGTTGTGTGTTTCAGGCGACGGTAGCTCAGGGCGGCGGCTCGCCTGCTGAGAGCGCCGCGCTGGACCACCTGCTGCAGCTGGCAGCGTCCTCCTCGTGCGCGCAGTCGGGCCAGATCGTCTGCAACCGGGCCTGCGACCAGGTAGGGCGCCAGTGAGCTCAACGTGTGCTACATCTACATCTACATTTATACTCCGCAAGCCACCCAACGGTGGGTGGCGGAGGGCACTTTACGTGCCACTGTCATTACCTCCCTTTCCTGTTCCAGTCGCGTATGGTTCGCGGGAAGAACGACTGTCTGAAAGCCTCCGTGCGCGCTCTAATCTCTCTAATTTTACATTCGTGATCTCCTCGGGAGGTATAAGTAGGGGGAAGCAATATACTCGATACCTCATCCAGAAACGCACCCTCTCGAAACCTGGCGAGCGTGCGCGCAGTCGGGCCAGATCGTCTGCAACCGGGCCTGCGACCAGGTAGGGCGCCAGTGAGCTCAACGTGTGCTACATCTACATCTACATTTATACTCCGCAAGCCACCCAACGGTGGGTGGCGGAGGGCACTTTACGTGCCACTGTCATTACCTCCCTTTCCTGTTCCAGTCGCGTATGGTTCGCGGGAAGAACGACTGTCTGAAAGCCTCCGTGCGCGCTCTAATCTCTCTAATTTTACATTCGTGATCTCCTCGGGAGGTATAAGTAGGGGGAAGCAATATACTCGATACCTCATCCAGAAACGCACCCTCTCGAAACCTGGCGAGCGTGCGCGCAGTCGGGCCAGATCGTCTGCAACCGGGCCTGCGACCAGGTAGGGCGCCAGTGAGCTCAACGTGTGCTACATCTACATCTACATTTATACTCCGCAAGCCACCCAACGGTGGGTGGCGGAGGGCACTTTACGTGCCACTGTCATTACCTCCCTTTCCTGTTCCAGTCGCGTATGGTTCGCGGGAAGAACGACTGTCTGAAAGCCTCCGTGCGCGCTCTAATCTCTCTAATTTTACATTCGTGATCTCCTCGGGAGGTATAAGTAGGGGGAAGCAATATACTCGATACCTCATCCAGAAACGCACCCTCTCGAAACCTGGCGAGCGTGCGCGCAGTCGGGCCAGATCGTCTGCAACCGGGCCTGCGACCAGGTAGGGCGCCAGTGAGCTCAACGTGTGCTACATCTACATCTACATTTATACTCCGCAAGCCACCCAACGGTGGGTGGCGGAGGGCACTTTACGTGCCACTGTCATTACCTCCCTTTCCTGTTCCAGTCGCGTATGGTTCGCGGGAAGAACGACTGTCTGAAAGCCTCCGTGCGCGCTCTAATCTCTCTAATTTTACATTCGTGATCTCCTCGGGAGGTATAAGTAGGGGGAAGCAATATACTCGATACCTCATCCAGAAACGCACCCTCTCGAAACCTGGCGAGCGTGCGCGCAGTCGGGCCAGATCGTCTGCAACCGGGCCTGCGACCAGGTAGGGCGCCAGTGAGCTCAACGTGTGCTACATCTACATCTACATTTATACTCCGCAAGCCACCCAACGGTGGGTGGCGGAGGGCACTTTACGTGCCACTGTCATTACCTCCCTTTCCTGTTCCAGTCGCGTATGGTTCGCGGGAAGAACGACTGTCTGAAAGCCTCCGTGCGCGCTCTAATCTCTCTAATTTTACATTCGTGATCTCCTCGGGAGGTATAAGTAGGGGGAAGCAATATACTCGATACCTCATCCAGAAACGCACCCTCTCGAAACCTGGCGAGCGTGCGCGCAGTCGGGCCAGATCGTCTGCAACCGGGCCTGCGACCAGGTAGGGCGCCAGTGAGCTCAACGTGTGCTACATCTACATCTACATTTATACTCCGCAAGCCACCCAACGGTGGGTGGCGGAGGGCACTTTACGTGCCACTGTCATTACCTCCCTTTCCTGTTCCAGTCGCGTATGGTTCGCGGGAGGAACGACTGTCTGAAAGCCTCCGTGCGCGCTCTAATCTCTCTAATTTTACATTCGTGATCTCCTCTGGAGGTATGAGTAGGGGGAAGCAATATATTCGATACCTCATCCAGAAACGCACCCTCTCGAAACCTGGCGAGCGTGCGCGCAGTCGGGCCAGATCGTCTGCAACCGGGCCTGCGACCAGGTAGGGCGCCAGTGAGCTCAACGTGTGCTACATCTACATCTACATTTATACTCCGCAAGCCACCCAACGGTGGGTGGCGGAGGGCACTTTACGTGCCACTGTCATTACCTCCCTTTCCTGTTCCAGTCGCGTATGGTTCGCGGGAAGAACGACTGTCTGAAAGCCTCCGTGCGCGCTCTAATCTCTCTAATTTTACATTCGTGACTCCTCGGGAGGTATAAGTAGGGGGAAGCAATATACTCGATACCTCATCCAGAAACGCACCCTCTCGAAACCTGGCGAGCGTGCGCGCAGTCGGGCCAGATCGTCTGCAACCGGGCCTGCGACCAGGTAGGGCGCCAGTGAGCTCAACGTGTGCTACATCTACATCTACATTTATACTCCGCAAGCCACCCAACGGTGGGTGGCGGAGGGCACTTTACGTGCCACTGTCATTACCTCCCTTTCCTGTTCCAGTCGCGTATGGTTCGCGGGAAGAACGACTGTCTGAAAGCCTCCGTGCGCGCTCTAATCTCTCTAATTTTACATTCGTGATCTCCTCGGGAGGTATAAGTAGGGGGAAGCAATATACTCGATACCTCATCCAGAAACGCACCCTCTCGAAACCTGGCGAGCGTGCGCGCAGTCGGGCCAGATCGTCTGCAACCGGGCCTGCGACCAGGTAGGGCGCCAGTGAGCTCAACGTGTGCTACATCTACATCTACATTTATACTCCGCAAGCCACCCAACGGTGGGTGGCGGAGGGCACTTTACGTGCCACTGTCATTACCTCCCTTTCCTGTTCCAGTCGCGTATGGTTCGCGGGAAGAACGACTGTCTGAAAGCCTCCGTGCGCGCTCTAATCTCTCTAATTTTACATTCGTGATCTCCTCTGGAGGTATGAGTAGGGGGAAGCAATATATTCGATACCTCATCCAGAAACGCACCCTCTCGAAACCTGGCGAGCGTGCGCGCAGTCGGGCCAGATCGTCTGCAACCGGGCCTGCGACCAGGTAGGGCGCCAGTGAGCTCAACGTGTGCTACATCTACATCTACATTTATACTCCGCAAGCCACCCAACGGTGGGTGGCGGAGGGCACTTTACGTGCCACTGTCATTACCTCCCTTTCCTGTTCCAGTCGCGTATGGTTCGCGGGAAGAACGACTGTCTGAAAGCCTCCGTGCGCGCTCTAATCTCTCTAATTTTACATTCGTGATCTCCTCGGGAGGTATAAGTAGGGGGAAGCAATATACTCGATAACTCATCCAGAAACGCACCCTCTCGAAACCTGGCGAGCGTGCGCGCAGTCGGGCCAGATCGTCTGCAACCGGGCCTGCGACCAGGTAGGGCGCCAGTGAGCTCAACGTGTGCTACATCTACATCTACATTTATACTCCGCAAGCCACCCAACGGTGGGTGGCGGAGGGCACTTTACGTGCCACTGTCATTACCTCCCTTTCCTGTTCCAGTCGCGTATGGTTCGCGGGAAGAACGACTGTCTGAAAGCCTCCGTGCGCGCTCTAATCTCTCTAATTTTACATTCGTGATCTCCTCGGGAGGTATAAGTAGGGGGAAGCAATATACTCGATACCTCATCCAGAAACGCACCCTCTCGAAACCTGGCGAGCGTGCGCGCAGTCGGGCCAGATCGTCTGCAACCGGGCCTGCGACCAGGTAGGGCGCCAGTGAGCTCAACGTGTGCTACATCTACATCTACATTTATACTCCGCAAGCCACCCAACGGTGGGTGGCGGAGGGCACTTTACGTGCCACTGTCATTACCTCCCTTTCCTGTTCCAGTCGCGTATGGTTCGCGGGAAGAACGACTGTCTGAAAGCCTCCGTGCGCGCTCTAATCTCTCTAATTTTACATTCGTGATCTCCTCGGGAGGTATAAGTAGGGGGAAGCAATATACTCGATACCTCATCCAGAAACGCACCCTCTCGAAACCTGGCGAGCGTGCGCGCAGTCGGGCCAGATCGTCTGCAACCGGGCCTGCGACCAGGTAGGGCGCCAGTGAGCTCAACGTGTGCTACATCTACATCTACATTTATACTCCGCAAGCCACCCAACGGTGGGTGGCGGAGGGCACTTTACGTGCCACTGTCATTACCTCCCTTTCCTGTTCCAGTCGCGTATGGTTCGCGGGAAGAACGACTGTCTGAAAGCCTCCGTGCGCGCTCTAATCTCTCTAATTTTACATTCGTGATCTCCTCGGGAGGTATAAGTAGGGGGAAGCAATATACTCGATACCTCATCCAGAAACGCACCCTCTCGAAACCTGGCGAGCGTGCGCGCAGTCGGGCCAGATCGTCTGCAACCGGGCCTGCGACCAGGTAGGGCGCCAGTGAGCTCAACGTGTGCTACATCTACATCTACATTTATACTCCGCAAGCCACCCAACGGTGGGTGGCGGAGGGCACTTTACGTGCCACTGTCATTACCTCCCTTTCCTGTTCCAGTCGCGTATGGTTCGCGGGAAGAACGACTGTCTGAAAGCCTCCGTGCGCGCTCTAATCTCTCTAATTTTACATTCGTGATCTCCTCGGGAGGTATAAGTAGGGGGGAGCAATATACTCGATATCTCATCCAGAAACGCACCCTCTCGAAACCTGGCGAGCGTGCGCGCAGTCGGGCCAGATCGTCTGCAACCGGGCCTGCGACCAGGTAGGGCGCCAGTGAGCTCAACGTGTGCTACATCTACATCTACATTTATACTCCGCAAGCCACCCAACGGTGGGTGGCGGAGGGCACTTTACGTGCCACTGTCATTACCTCCCTTTCCTGTTCCAGTCGCGTATGGTTCGCGGGAAGAACGACTGTCTGAAAGCCTCCGTGCGCGCTCTAATCTCTCTAATTTTACATTCGTGATCTCCTCGGGAGGTATAAGTTGGGGGAAGCAATATACTCGATACCTCATCCAGAAACGCACCCTCTCGAAACCTGGCGAGCGTGCGCGCAGTCGGGCCAGATCGTCTGCAACCGGGCCTGCGACCAGGTAGGGCGCCAGTGAGCTCAACGTGTGCTACATCTACATCTACATTTATACTCCGCAAGCCACCCAACGGTGGGTGGCGGAGGGCACTTTACGTGCCACTGTCATTACCTCCCTTTCCTGTTCCAGTCGCGTATGGTTCGCGGGAAGAACGACTGTCTGAAAGCCTCCGTGCGCGCTCTAATCTCTCTAATTTTACATTCGTGATCTCCTCGGGAGGTATAAGTAGGGGGAAGCAATATACTCGATACCTCATCCAGAAACGCACCCTCTCGAAACCTGGCGAGCGTGCGCGCAGTCGGGCCAGATCGTCTGCAACCGGGCCTGCGACCAGGTAGGGCGCCAGTGAGCTCAACGTGTGCTACATCTACATCTACATTTATACTCCGCAAGCCACCCAACGGTGGGTGGCGGAGGGCACTTTACGTGCCACTGTCATTACCTCCCTTTCCTGTTCCAGTCGCGTATGGTTCGCGGGAAGAACGACTGTCTGAAAGCCTCCGTGCGCGCTCTAATCTCTCTAATTTTACATTCGTGATCTCCTCTGGAGGTATGAGTAGGGGGAAGCAATATATTCGATACCTCATCCAGAAACGCACCCTCTCGAAACCTGGCGAGCGTGCGCGCAGTAGGGCCAGATCGTCTGCAACCGGGCCTGCGACCAGGTAGGGCGCCAGTGAGCTCAACGTGTGCTACATCTACATCTACATTTATACTCCGCAAGCCACCCAACGGTGGGTGGCGGAGGGCACTTTACGTGCCACTGTCATTACCTCCCTTTCCTGTTCCAGTCGCGTATGGTTCGCGGGAAGAACGACTGTCTGAAAGCCTCCGTGCGCGCTCTAATCTCTCTAATTTTACATTCGTGATCTCCTCGGGAGGTATAAGTAGGGGGAAGCAATATACTCGATAACTCATCCAGAAACGCACCCTCTCGAAACCTGGCGAGCGTGCGCGCAGTCGGGCCAGATCGTCTGCAACCGGGCCTGCGACCAGGTAGGGCGCCAGTGAGCTCAACGTGTGCTACATCTACATCTACATTTATACTCCGCAAGCCACCCAACGGTGGGTGGCGGAGGGCACTTTACGTGCCACTGTCATTACCTCCCTTTCCTGTTCCAGTCGCGTATGGTTCGCGGGAAGAACGACTGTCTGAAAGCCTCCGTGCGCGCTCTAATCTCTCTAATTTTACATTCGTGATCTCCTCGGGAGGTATAAGTAGGGGGAAGCAATATACTCGATACCTCATCCAGAAACGCACCCTCTCGAAACCTGGCGAGCGTGCGCGCAGTCGGGCCAGATCGTCTGCAACCGGGCCTGCGACCAGGTAGGGCGCCAGTGAGCTCAACGTGTGCTACATCTACATCTACATTTATACTCCGCAAGCCACCCAACGGTGGGTGGCGGAGGGCACTTTACGTGCCACTGTCATTACCTCCCTTTCCTGTTCCAGTCGCGTATGGTTCGCGGGAAGAACGACTGTCTGAAAGCCTCCGTGCGCGCTCTAATCTCTCTAATTTTACATTCGTGATCTCCTCGGGAGGTATAAGTAGGGGGAAGCAATATACTCGATACCTCATCCAGAAACGCACCCTCTCGAAACCTGGCGAGCGTGCGCGCAGTCGGGCCAGATCGTCTGCAACCGGGCCTGCGACCAGGTAGGGCGCCAGTGAGCTCAACGTGTGCTACATCTACATCTACATTTATACTCCGCAAGCCACCCAACGGTGGGTGGCGGAGGGCACTTTACGTGCCACTGTCATTACCTCCCTTTCCTGTTCCAGTCGCGTATGGTTCGCGGGAAGAACGACTGTCTGAAAGCCTCCGTGCGCGCTCTAATCTCTCTAATTTTACATTCGTGATCTCCTCGGGAGGTATAAGTAGGGGGAAGCAATATACTCGATATCTCATCCAGAAACGCACCCTCTCGAAACCTGGCGAGCGTGCGCGCAGTCGGGCCAGATCGTCTGCAACCGGGCCTGCGACCAGGTAGGGCGCCAGTGAGCTCAACGTGTGCTACATCTACATCTACATTTATACTCCGCAAGCCACCCAACGGTGGGTGGCGGAGGGCACTTTACGTGCCACTGTCATTACCTCCCTTTCCTGTTCCAGTCGCGTATGGTTCGCGGGAAGAACGACTGTCTGAAAGCCTCCGTGCGCGCTCTAATCTCTCTAATTTTACATTCGTGATCTCCTCGGGAGGTATAAGTTGGGGGAAGCAATATACTCGATACCTCATCCAGAAACGCACCCTCTCGAAACCTGGCGAGCGTGCGCGCAGTCGGGCCAGATCGTCTGCAACCGGGCCTGCGACCAGGTAGGGCGCCAGTGAGCTCAACGTGTGCTACATCTACATCTACATTTATACTCCGCAAGCCACCCAACGGTGGGTGGCGGAGGGCACTTTACGTGCCACTGTCATTACCTCCCTTTCCTGTTCCAGTCGCGTATGGTTCGCGGGAAGAACGACTGTCTGAAAGCCTCCGTGCGCGCTCTAATCTCTCTAATTTTACATTCGTGATCTCCTCGGGAGGTATTAGTAGGGGGAAGCAATATACTCGATACCTCATCCAGAAACGCACCCTCTCGAAACCTGGCGAGCGTGCGCGCAGTCGGGCCAGATCGTCTGCAACCGGGCCTGCGACCAGGTAGGGCGCCAGTGAGCTCAACGTGTGCTACATCTACATCTACATTTATACTCCGCAAGCCACCCAACGGTGGGTGGCGGAGGGCACTTTACGTGCCACTGTCATTACCTCCCTTTCCTGTTCCATTTGCGTATGGTTCGCGGGAAGAACGACTGTCTGAAAGCCTCCGTGCGCGCTCTAATCTCTCTAATTTTACATTCGTGATCTCCTCGGGAGGTATAAGTAGGGGGAAGCAATATACTCGATACCTCATCCAGAAACGCACCCTCTCGAAACCTGGCGAGCGTGCGCGCAGTCGGGCCAGATCGTCTGCAACCGGGCCTGCGACCAGGTAGGGCGCCAGTGAGCTCAACGTGTGCTACATCTACATCTACATTTATACTCCGCAAGCCACCCAACGGTGGGTGGCGGAGGGCACTTTACGTGCCACTGTCATTACCTCCCTTTCCTGTTCCAGTCGCGTATGGTTCGCGGGAAGAACGACTGTCTGAAAGCCTCCGTGCGCGCTCTAATCTCTCTAATTTTACATTCGTGATCTCCTCGGGAGGTATGAGTAGGGGGAAGCAATATATTCGATACCTCATCCAGAAACGCACCCTCTCGAAACCTGGCGAGCGTGCGCGCAGTCGGGCCAGATCGTCTGCAACCGGGCCTGCGACCAGGTAGGGCGCCAGTGAGCTCAACGTGTGCTACATCTACATCTACATTTATACTCCGCAAGCCACCCAACGGTGGGTGGCGGAGGGCACTTTACGTGCCACTGTCATTACCTCCCTTTCCTGTTCCAGTCGCGTATGGTTCGCGGGAAGAACGACTGTCTGAAAGCCTCCGTGCGCGCTCTAATCTCTCTAATTTTACATTCGTGATCTCCTCGGGAGGTATAAGTAGGGGGAAGCAATATACTCGATACCTCATCCAGAAACGCACCCTCTCGAAACCTGGCGAGCGTGCACGCAGTCGGGCCAGATCGTCTGCAACCGGGCCTGCGACCAGGTAGGGCGCCAGTGAGCACAACGTGTGCTACATCTACATCTACATTTATACTCCGCAAGCCACCCAACGGTGGGTGGCGGAGGGCACTTTACGTGCCACTGTCATTACCTCCCTTTCCTGTTCCAGTCGCGTATGGTTCGCGGGAAGAACGACTGTCTGAAAGCCTCCGTGCGCGCTCTAATCTCTCTAATTTTACATTCGTGATCTCCTCGGGAGGTATAAGTAGGGGGAAGCAATATACTCGATACCTCATCCAGAAACGCACCCTCTCGAAACCTGGCGAGCGTGCGCGCAGTCGGGCCAGATCGTCTGCAACCGGGCCTGCGACCAGGTAGGGCGCCAGTGAGCTCAACGTGTGCTACATCTACATCTACATTTATACTCCGCAAGCCACCCAACGGTGGGTGGCGGAGGGCACTTTACGTGCCACTGTCATTACCTCCCTTTCCTGTTCCAGTCGCGTATGGTTCGCGGGAAGAACGACTGTCTGAAAGCCTCCGTGCGCGCTCTAATCTCTCTAATTTTACATTCGTGATCTCCTCGGGAGGTATAAGTAGGGGGAAGCAATATACTCGATATCTCATCCAGAAACGCACCCTCTCGAAACCTGGCGAGCGTGCGCGCAGTCGGGCCAGATCGTCTGCAACCGGGCCTGCGACCAGGTAGGGCGCCAGTGAGCTCAACGTGTGCTACATCTACATCTACATTTATACTCCGCAAGCCACCCAACGGTGGGTGGCGGAGGGCACTTTACGTGCCACTGTCATTTCCTCCCTTTCCTGTTCCAGTCGCGTATGGTTCGCGGGAAGAACGACTGTCTGAAAGCCTCCGTGCGCGCTCTAATCTCTCTAATTTTACATTCGTGATCTCCTCGGGAGGTATAAGTAGGGGGAAGCAATATACTCGATACCTCATCCAGAAACGCACCCTCTCGAAACCTGGCGAGCGTGCGCGCAGTCGGGCCAGATCGTCTGCAACCGGGCCTGCGACCAGGTAGGGCGCCAGTGAGCTCAACGTGTGCTACATCTACATCTACATTTATACTCCGCAAGCCACCCAACGGTGGGTGGCGGAGGGCACTTTACGTGCCACTGTCATTACCTCCCTTTCCTGTTCCAGTCGCGTATGGTTCGCGGGAAGAACGACTGTCTGAAAGCCTCCGTGCGCGCTCTAATCTCTCTAATTTTACATTCGTGATCTCCTCGGGAGGTATGAGTAGGGGGAAGCAATATATTCGATACCTCATCCAGAAACGCACCCTCTCGAAACCTGGCGAGCGTGCGCGCAGTCGGGCCAGATCGTCTGCAACCGGGCCTGCGACCAGGTAGGGCGCCAGTGAGCTCAACGTGTGCTACATCTACATCTACATTTATACTCCGCAAGCCACCCAACGGTGGGTGGCGGAGGGCACTTTACGTGCCACTGTCATTACCTCCCTTTCCTGTTCCAGTCGCGTATGGTTCGCGGGAAGAACGACTGTCTGAAAGCCTCCGTGCGCGCTCTAATCTCTCTAATTTTACATTCGTGATCTCCTCGGGAGGTATAAGTAGGGGGAAGCAATATACTCGATACCTCATCCAGAAACGCACCCTCTCGAAACCTGGCGAGCGTGCACGCAGTCGGGCCAGATCGTCTGCAACCGGGCCTGCGACCAGGTAGGGCGCCAGTGAGCACAACGTGTGCTACATCTACATCTACATTTATACTCCGCAAGCCACCCAACGGTGGGTGGCGGAGGGCACTTTACGTGCCACTGTCATTACCTCCCTTTCCTGTTCCAGTCGCGTATGGTTCGCGGGAAGAACGACTGTCTGAAAGCCTCCGTGCGCGCTCTAATCTCTCTAATTTTACATTCGTGATCTCCTCGGGAGGTATAAGTAGGGGGAAGCAATATACTCGATACCTCATCCAGAAACGCACCCTCTCGAAACCTGGCGAGCGTGCGCGCAGTCGGGCCAGATCGTCTGCAACCGGGCCTGCGACCAGGTAGGGCGCCAGTGAGCTCAACGTGTGCTACATCTACATCTACATTTATACTCCGCAAGCCACCCAACGGTGGGTGGCGGAGGGCACTTTACGTGCCACTGTCATTACCTCCCTTTCCTGTTCCAGTCGCGTATGGTTCGCGGGAAGAACGACTGTCTGAAAGCCTCCGTGCGCGCTCTAATCTCTCTAATTTTACATTCGTGATCTCCTCGGGAGGTATGAGTAGGGGGAAGCAATATATTCGATACCTCATCCAGAAACGCACCCTCTCGAAACCTGGCGAGCGTGCGCGCAGTCGGGCCAGATCGTCTGCAACCGGGCCTGCGACCAGGTAGGGCGCCAGTGAGCTCAACGTGTGCTACATCTACATCTACATTTATACTCCGCAAGCCACCCAACGGTGGGTGGCGGAGGGCACTTTACGTGCCACTGTCATTACCTCCCTTTCCTGTTCCAGTCGCGTATGGTTCGCGGGAAGAACGACTGTCTGAAAGCCTCCGTGCGCGCTCTAATCTCTCTAATTTTACATTCGTGATCTCCTCGGGAGGTATAAGTAGGGGGAAGCAATATACTCGATACCTCATCCAGAAACGCACCCTCTCGAAACCTGGCGAGCGTGCACGCAGTCGGGCCAGATCGTCTGCAACCGGGCCTGCGACCAGGTAGGGCGCCAGTGAGCACAACGTGTGCTACATCTACATCTACATTTATACTCCGCAAGCCACCCAACGGTGGGTGGCGGAGGGCACTTTACGTGCCACTGTCATTACCTCCCTTTCCTGTTCCAGTCGCGTATGGTTCGCGGGAAGAACGACTGTCTGAAAGCCTCCGTGCGCGCTCTAATCTCTCTAATTTTACATTCGTGATCTCCTCGGGAGGTATAAGTAGGGGGAAGCAATATACTCGATACCTCATCCAGAAACGCACCCTCTCGAAACCTGGCGAGCGTGCGCGCAGTCGGGCCAGATCGTCTGCAACCGGGCCTGCGACCAGGTAGGGCGCCAGTGAGCTCAACGTGTGCTACATCTACATCTACATTTATACTCCGCAAGCCACCCAACGGTGGGTGGCGGAGGGCACTTTACGTGCCACTGTCATTACCTCCCTTTCCTGTTCCAGTCGCGTATGGTTCGCGGGAAGAACGACTGTCTGAAAGCCTCCGTGCGCGCTCTAATCTCTCTAATTTTACATTCGTGATCTCCTCGGGAGGTATAAGTAGGGGGAAGCAATATACTCGATATCTCATCCAGAAACGCACCCTCTCGAAACCTGGCGAGCGTGCGCGCAGTCGGGCCAGATCGTCTGCAACCGGGCCTGCGACCAGGTAGGGCGCCAGTGAGCTCAACGTGTGCTACATCTACATCTACATTTATACTCCGCAAGCCACCCAACGGTGGGTGGCGGAGGGCACTTTACGTGCCACTGTCATTTCCTCCCTTTCCTGTTCCAGTCGCGTATGGTTCGCGGGAAGAACGACTGTCTGAAAGCCTCCGTGCGCGCTCTAATCTCTCTAATTTTACATTCGTGATCTCCTCGGGAGGTATAAGTTGGGGGAAGCAATATACTCGATACCTCATCCAGAAACGCACCCTCTCGAAACCTGGCGAGCGTGCGCGCAGTCGGGCCAGATCGTCTGCAACCGGGCCTGCGACCAGGTAGGGCGCCAGTGAGCTCAACGTGTGCTACATCTACATCTACATTTATACTCCGCAAGCCACCCAACGGTGGGTGGCGGAGGGCACTTTACGTGCCACTGTCATTACCTCCCTTTCCTGTTCCAGTCGCGTATGGTTCGCGGGAAGAACGACTGTCTGAAAGCCTCCGTGCGCGCTCTAATCTCTCTAATTTTACATTCGTGATCTCCTCGGGAGGTATTAGTAGGGGGAAGCAATATACTCGATACCTCATCCAGAAACGCACCCTCTCGAAACCTGGCGAGCGTGCGCGCAGTCGGGCCAGATCGTCTGCAACCGGGCCTGCGACCAGGTAGGGCGCCAGTGAGCTCAACGTGTGCTACATCTACATCTACATTTATACTCCGCAAGCCACCCAACGGTGGGTGGCGGAGGGCACTTTACGTGCCACTGTCATTACCTCCCTTTCCTGTTCCATTTGCGTATGGTTCGCGGGAAGAACGACTGTCTGAAAGCCTCCGTGCGCGCTCTAATCTCTCTAATTTTACATTCGTGATCTCCTCGGGAGGTATAAGTAGGGGGAAGCAATATACTCGATACCTCATCCAGAAACGCACCCTCTCGAAACCTGGCGAGCGTGCGCGCAGTCGGGCCAGATCGTCTGCAACCGGGCCTGCGACCAGGTAGGGCGCCAGTGAGCTCAACGTGTGCTACATCTACATCTACATTTATACTCCGCAAGCCACCCAACGGTGGGTGGCGGAGGGCACTTTACGTGCCACTGTCATTACCTCCCTTTCCTGTTCCAGTCGCGTATGGTTCGCGGGAAGAACGACTGTCTGAAAGCCTCCGTGCGCGCTCTAATCTCTCTAATTTTACATTCGTGATCTCCTCGGGAGGTATGAGTAGGGGGAAGCAATATATTCGATACCTCATCCAGAAACGCACCCTCTCGAAACCTGGCGAGCGTGCGCGCAGTCGGGCCAGATCGTCTGCAACCGGGCCTGCGACCAGGTAGGGCGCCAGTGAGCTCAACGTGTGCTACATCTACATCTACATTTATACTCCGCAAGCCACCCAACGGTGGGTGGCGGAGGGCACTTTACGTGCCACTGTCATTACCTCCCTTTCCTGTTCCAGTCGCGTATGGTTCGCGGGAAGAACGACTGTCTGAAAGCCTCCGTGCGCGCTCTAATCTCTCTAATTTTACATTCGTGATCTCCTCGGGAGGTATAAGTAGGGGGAAGCAATATACTCGATACCTCATCCAGAAACGCACCCTCTCGAAACCTGGCGAGCGTGCACGCAGTCGGGCCAGATCGTCTGCAACCGGGCCTGCGACCAGGTAGGGCGCCAGTGAGCTCAACGTGTGCTACATCTACATCTACATTTATACTCCGCAAGCCACCCAACGGTGGGTGGCGGAGGGCACTTTACGTGCCACTGTCATTACCTCCCTTTCCTGTTCCAGTCGCGTATGGTTCGCGGGAAGAACGACTGTCTGAAAGCCTCCGTGCGCGCTCTAATCTCTCTAATTTTACATTCGTGATCTCCTCGGGAGGTATGAGTAGGGGGAAGCAATATATTCGATACCTCATCCAGAAACGCACCCTCTCGAAACCTGGCGAGCGTGCGCGCAGTCGGGCCAGATCGTCTGCAACCGGGCCTGCGACCAGGTAGGGCGCCAGTGTGCTCAACGTGTGCTACATCTACATCTACATTTATACTCCGCAAGCCACCCAACGGTGGGTGGCGGAGGGCACTTTACGTGCCACTGTCATTACCTCCCTTTCCTGTTCCAGTCGCGTATGGTTCGCGGGAAGAACGACTGTCTGAAAGCCTCCGTGCGCGCTCTAATCTCTCTAATTTTACATTCGTGATCTCCTCGGGAGGTATGAGTAGGGGGAAGCAATATATTCGATACCTCATCCAGAAACGCACCCTCTCGAAACCTGGCGAGCGTGCGCGCAGTCGGGCCAGATTGTCTGCAACCGGGCCTGCGACCAGGTAGGGCGCCAGTGAGCTCAACGTGTGCTACATCTACATCTACATTTATACTCCGCAAGCCACCCAACGGTGGGTGGCGGAGGGCACTTTACATGCCACTGTCATTACCTACCTTTCCTGTTCCAGTCGCGTATGGTTCGCGGGAAGAACGACTGTCTGAAAGCCTCCGTGCGCGCTCTAATCTCTCTAATTTTACATTCGTGATCTCCTCGGGAGGTATGAGTAGGGGGAAGCAATATATTCGATACCTCATCCAGAAACGCACCCTCTCGAAACCTGGCGAGCGTGCGCGCAGTCGGGCCAGATCGTCTGCAACCGGGCCTGCGACCAGGTAGGGCGCCAGTGAGCTCAACGTGTGCTACATCTACATCCACATTTATACTCCGCAAGCCACCCAACGGTGGGTGGCGGAGGGCACTTTACGTGCCACTGTCATTACCTCCCTTTCCTGTTCCAGTCGCGTATGGTTCGCGGGAAGAACGACTGTCTGAAAGCCTCCGTGCGCGCTCTAATCTCTCTAATTTTACATTCGTGATCTCCTCGGGAGGTATGAGTAGGGGGAAGCAATATATTCGATACCTCATCCAGAAACGCACCCTCTCGAAACCTGGCGAGCGTGCGCGCAGTCGGGCCAGATCGTCTGCAACCGGGCCTGCGACCAGGTAGGGCGCCAGTGAGCTCAACGTGTGCTACATCTACATCTACATTTATACTCCGCAAGCCACCCAACGGTGGGTGGCGGAGGGCACTTTACGTGCCACTGTCATTACCTCCCTTTCCTGTTCCAGTCGCGTATGGTTCGCGGGAAGAACGACTGTCTGAAAGCCTCCGTGCGCGCTCTAATCTCTCTAATTTTACATTCGTGATCTCCTCGGGAGGTATAAGTTGGGGGAAGCAATATACTCGATACCTCATCCAGAAACGCACCCTCTCGAAACCTGGCGAGCGTGCGCGCAGTCGGGCCAGATCGTCTGCAACCGGGCCTGCGACCAGGTAGGGCGCCAGTGAGCTCAACGTGTGCTACATCTACATCTACATTTATACTCCGCAAGCCACCCAACGGTGGGTGGCGGAGGGCACTTTACGTGCCACTGTCATTACCTCCCTTTCCTGTTCCAGTCGCGTATGGTTCGCGGGAAGAACGACTGTCTGAAAGCCTCCGTGCGCGCTCTAATCTCTCTAATTTTACATTCGTGATCTCCTCGGGAGGTATAAGTAGGGGGAAGCAATATACTCGATACCTCATCCAGAAACGCACCCTCTCGAAACCTGGCGAGCGTGCGCGCAGTCGGGCCAGATCGTCTGCAACCGGGCCTGCGACCAGGTAGGGCGCCAGTTAGCTCAACGTGTGCTACATCTACATCTACATTTATACTCCGCAAGCCACCCAACGGTGGGTGGCGGAGGGCACTTTACGTGCCACTGTCATTACCTCCCTTTCCTGTTCCATTTGCGTATGGTTCGCGGGAAGAACGACTGTCTGAAAGCCTCCGTGCGCGCTCTAATCTCTCTAATTTTACATTCGTGATCTCCTCGGGAGGTATAAGTAGGGGGAAGCAATATACTCGATACCTCATCCAGAAACGCACCCTCTCGAAACCTGGCGAGCGTGCGCGCAGTCGGGCCAGATCGTCTGCAACCGGGCCTGCGACCAGGTAGGGCGCCAGTGAGCTCAACGTGTGCTACATCTACATCTACATTTATACTCCGCAAGCCACCCAACGGTGGGTGGCGGAGGGCACTTTACGTGCCACTGTCATTACCTCCCTTTCCTGTTCCAGTCGCGTATGGTTCGCGGGAAGAACGACTGTCTGAAAGCCTCCGTGCGCGCTCTAATCTCTCTAATTTTACATTCGTGATCTCCTCGGGAGGTATGAGTAGGGGCAAGCAATATATTCGATACCTCATCCAGAAACGCACCCTCTCGAAACCTGGCGAGCGTGCGCGCAGTCGGGCCAGATCGTCTGCAACCGGGCCTGCGACCAGGTAGGGCGCCAGTGAGCTCAACGTGTGCTACATCTACATCTACATTTATACTCCGCAAGCCACCCAACGGTGGGTGGCGGAGGGCACTTTACGTGCCACTGTCATTACCTCCCTTTCCTGTTCCAGTCGCGTATGGTTCGCGGGAAGAACGACTGTCTGAAAGCCTCCGTGCGCGCTCTAATCTCTCTAATTTTACATTCGTGATCTCCTCGGGAGGTATAAGTAGGGGGAAGCAATATACTCGATACCTCATCCAGAAACGCACCCTCTCGAAACCTGGCGAGCGTGCACGCAGTCGGGCCAGATCGTCTGCAACCAGGCCTGCGACCAGGTAGGGCGCCAGTGAGCTCAACGTGTGCTACATCTACATCTACATTTATACTCCGCAAGCCACCCAACGGTGGGTGGCGGAGGGCACTTTACGTGCCACTGTCATTACCTCCCTTTCCTGTTCCAGTCGCGTATGGTTCGCGGGAAGAACGACTGTCTGAAAGCCTCCGTGCGCGCTCTAATCTCTCTAATTTTACATTCGTGATCTCCTCGGGAGGTATGAGTAGGGGGAAGCAATATATTCGATACCTCATCCAGAAACGCACCCTCTCGAAACCTGGCGAGCGTGCGCGCAGTCGGGCCAGATCGTCTGCAACCGGGCCTGCGACCAGGTAGGGCGCCAGTGAGCTCAACGTGTGCTACATCTACATCTACATTTATACTCCGCAAGCCACCCAACGGTGGGTGGCGGAGGGCACTTTACGTGCCACTGTCATTACCTCCCTTTCCTGTTCCAGTCGCGTATGGTTCGCGGGAAGAACGACTGTCTGAAAGCCTCCGTGCGCGCTCTAATCTCTCTAATTTTACATTCGTGATCTCCTCGGGAGGTATGAGTAGGGGGAAGCAATATATTCGATACCTCATCCAGAAACGCACCCTCTCGAAACCTGGCGAGCGTGCGCGCAGTCGGGCCAGATCGTCTGCAACCGGGCCTGCGACCAGGTAGGGCGCCAGTGTGCTCAACGTGTGCTACATCTACATCTACATTTATACTCCGCAAGCCACCCAACGGTGGGTGGCGGAGGGCACTTTACGTGCCACTGTCATTACCTCCCTTTCCTGTTCCAGTCGCGTATGGTTCGCGGGAAGAACGACTGTCTGAAAGCCTCCGTGCGCGCTCTAATCTCTCTAATTTTACATTCGTGATCTCCTCGGGAGGTATGAGTAGGGGGAAGCAATATATTCGATACCTCATCCAGAAACGCACCCTCTCGAAACCTGGCGAGCGTGCGCGCAGTCGGGCCAGATTGTCTGCAACCGGGCCTGCGACCAGGTAGGGCGCCAGTGAGCTCAACGTGTGCTACATCTACATCTACATTTATACTCCGCAAGCCACCCAACGGTGGGTGGCGGAGGGCACTTTACATGCCACTGTCATTACCTCCCTTTCCTGTTCCAGTCGCGTATGGTTCGCGGGAAGAACGACTGTCTGAAAGCCTCCGTGCGCGCTCTAATCTCTCTAATTTTACATTCGTGATCTCCTCGGGAGGTATGAGTAGGGGGAAGCAATATATTCGATACCTCATCCAGAAACGCACCCTCTCGAAACCTGGCGAGCGTGCGCGCAGTCGGGCCAGATCGTCTGCAACCGGGCCTGCGACCAGGTAGGGCGCCAGTGAGCTCAACGTGTGCTACATCTACATCCACATTTATACTCCGCAAGCCACCCAACGGTGGGTGGCGGAGGGCACTTTACGTGCCACTGTCATTACCTCCCTTTCCTGTTCCAGTCGCGTATGGTTCGCGGGAAGAACGACTGTCTGAAAGCCTCCGTGCGCGCTCTAATCTCTCTAATTTTACATTCGTGATCTCCTCGGGAGGTATGAGTAGGGGGAAGCAATATATTCGATACCTCATCCAGAAACGCACCCTCTCGAAACCTGGCGAGCGTGCGCGCAGTCGGGCCAGATCGTCTGCAACCGGGCCTGCGACCAGGTAGGGCGCCAGTGAGCTCAACGTGTGCTACATCTACATCTACATTTATACTCCGCAAGCCACCCAACGGTGGGTGGCGGAGGGCACTTTACGTGCCACTGTCATTACCTCCCTTTCCTGTTCCAGTCGCGTATGGTTCGCGGGAAGAACGACTGTCTGAAAGCCTCCGTGCGCGCTCTAATCTCTCTAATTTTACATTCGTGATCTCCTCGGGAGGTATGAGTAGGGGGAAGCAATATATTCGATACCTCATCCAGAAACGCACCCTCTCGAAACCTGGCGAGCGTGCGCGCAGTCGGGCCAGATCGTCTGCAACCGGGCCTGCGACCAGGTAGGGCGCCAGTGAGCCCAACGTGTGCTACATCTACATCTACATTTATACTCCGCAAGCCACCCAACGGTGGGTGGCGGAGGGCACTTTACGTGCCACTGTCATTACCTCCCTTTCCTGTTCCAGTCGCGTATGGTTCGCGGGAAGAACGTCTGTCTGAAAGCCTCCGTGCGCGCTCTAATCTCTCTAATTTTACATTCGTGATCTCCTCGGGAGGTATGAGTAGGGGGAAGCAATATATTCGATACCTCATCCAGAAACGCACCCTCTCGAAACCTGGCGAGCGTGCGCGCAGTCGGGCCAGATCGTCTGCAACCGGGCCTGCGACCAGGTAGGGCGCCAGTGAGCTCAACGTGTGCTACATCTACATCTACATTTATACTCCGCAAGCCACTCAACGGTGGGTGGCGGAGGGCACTTTACGTGCCACTGTCATTACCTCCCTTTCCTGTTCCAGTCGCGTATGGTTCGCGGGAAGAACGACTGTCTGAAAGCCTCCGTGCGCGCTCTAATCTCTCTAATTTTACATTCGTGATCTCTTCGGGAGGTATGAGTAGGGGGAAGCAATATATTCGATACCTCATCCAGAAACGCACCCTCTCGAAACCTGGCGAGCGTGCGCGCAGTCGGGCCAGATCGTCTGCAACCGGGCCTGCGACCAAGTAGGGCGCCAGTGAGCCCAACGTGTGCTACATCTACATCTACATTTATACTCCGCAAGCCACCCAACGGTGGGTGGCGGAGGGCACTTTACGTGCCACTGTCATTACCTCCCTTTCCTGTTCCAGTCGCGTATGGTTCGCGGGAAGAACGACTGTCTGAAAGCCTCCGTGCGCGCTCTAATCTCTCTAATTTTACATTCGTGATCTCCTCGGGAGGTATGAGTAGGGGGAAGCAATATATTCGATACCTCATCCAGAAACGCACCCTCTCGAAACCTGGCGAGCGTGCGCGCAGTCGGGCCAGATCGTCTGCAACCGGGCCTGCGACCAGGTAGGGCGCCAGTGAGCTCAACGTGTGCTACATCTACATCTACATTTATACTCCGCAAGCCACCCAACGGTGGGTGGCGGAGGGCACTTTACGTGCCACTGTCATTACCTCCCTTTCCTGTTCCAGTCGCGTATGGTTCGCGGGAAGAACGACTGTCTGAAAGCCTCCGTGCGCGCTCTAATCTCTCTAATTTTACATTCGTGATCTCCTCGGGAGGTATGAGTAGGGGGAAGCAATATATTCGATACCTCATCCAGAAACGCACCCTCTCGAAACCTGGCGAGCGTGCGCGCAGTCGGGCCAGATCGTCTGCAACCGGGCCTGCGACCAGGTAGGGCGCCAGTGAGCTCAACGTGTGCTACATCTACATCTACATTTATACTCCGCAAGCCACCCAACGGTGGGTGGCGGAGGGCACTTTACGTGCCACTGTCATTACCTCCTTTTCCTGTTCCAGTCGCGTATGGTTCGCGGGAAGAACGACTGTCTGAAAGCCTCCGTGCGCGCTCTAATCTCTCTAATTTTACATTCGTGATCTCCTCGGGAGGTATGAGTAGGGGGAAGCAATATATTCGATACCTCATCCAGAAACGCACCCTCTCGAAACCTGGCGAGCGTGCGCGCAGTCGGGCCAGATCGTCTGCAACCGGGCCTGCGACCAGGTAGGGCGCCAGTGAGCTCAACGTGTGCTACATCTACATCTACATTTATACTCCGCAAGCCACCCAACGGTGGGTGGCGGAGGGCACTTTACGTGCCACTGTCATTACCTCCCTTTCCTGTTCCAGTCGCGTATGGTTCGCGGGAAGAACGACTGTCTGAAAGCCTCCGTCCGCGCTCTAATCTCTCTAATTTTACATTCGTGATCTCCTCGGGAGGTATGAGTAGGGGGAAGCAATATATTCGATACCTCATCCAGAAACGCACCCTCTCGAAACCTGGCGAGCGTGCGCGCAGTCGGGCCAGATCGTCTGCAACCGGGCCTGCGACCAGGTAGGGCGCCAGTGAGCTCAACGTGTGCTACATCTACATCTACATTTATACTCCGCAAGCCACCCAACGGTGGGTGGCGGAGGGCACTTTACGTGCCACTGTCATTACCTCCCTTTCCTGTTCCAGTCGCGTATGGTTCGCGGGAAGAACGACTGTCTGAAAGCCTCCGTGCGCGCTCTAATCTCTCTAATTTTACATTCGTGATCTCCTCGGGAGGTATGAGTAGGGGGAAGCAATATATTCGATACCTCATCCAGAAACGCACCCTCTCGAAACCTGGCGAGCGTGCGCGCAGTCGGGCCAGATCGTCTGCAACCGGGCCTGCGACCAGGTAGGGCGCCAGTGAGCTCAACGTGTGCTACATCTACATCTACATTTATACTCCGCAAGCCACCCAACGGTGGGTGGCGGAGGGCACTTTACGTGCCACTGTCATTACCTCCCTTTCCTGTTCCAGTCGCGTATGGTTCGCGGGAAGAACGACTGTCTGAAAGCCTCCGTGCGCGCTCTAATCTCTCTAATTTTACATTCGTGATCTCCTCGGGAGGTATGAGTAGGGGGAAGCAATATATTCGATACCTCATCCAGAAACGCACCCTCTCGAAACCTGGCGAGCGTGCGCGCAGTCGGGCCAGATCGTCTGCAACCGGGCCTGCGACCAGGTAGGGCGCCAGTGAGCTCAACGTGTGCTACATCTACATCTACATTTATACTCCGCAAGCCACCCAACGGTGGGTGGCGGAGGGCACTTTACGTGCCACTGTCATTACCTCCCTTTCCTGTTCCAGTCGCGTATGGTTCGCGGGAAGAACGACTGTCTGAAAGCCTCCGTCCGCGCTCTAATCTCTCTAATTTTACATTCGTGATCTCCTCGGGAGGTATGAGTAGGGGGAAGCAATATATTCGATACCTCATCCAGAAACGCACCCTCTCGAAACCTGGCGAGCGTGCGCGCAGTCGGGCCAGATCGTCTGCAACCGGGCCTGCGACCAGGTAGGGCGCCAGTGAGCTCAACGTGTGCTACATCTACATCTACATTTATACTCCGCAAGCCACCCAACGGTGGGTGGCGGAGGGCACTTTACGTGCCACTGTCATTACCTCCCTTTCCTGTTCCAGTCGCGTATGGTTCGCGGGAAGAACGACTGTCTGAAAGCCTCCGTGCGCGCTCTAATCTCTCTAATTTTACATTCGTGATCTCCTCGGGAGGTATGAGTAGGGGGAAGCAATATATTCGATACCTCATCCAGAAACGCACCCTCTCGAAACCTGGCGAGCGTGCGCGCAGTCGGGCCAGATCGTCTGCAACCGGGCCTGCGACCAGGTAGGGCGCCAGTGAGCTCAACGTGTGCTACATCTACATCTACATTTATACTCCGCAAGCCACCCAACGGTGGGTGGCGGAGGGCACTTTACGTGCCACTGTCATTACCTCCCTTTCCTGTTCCAGTCGCGTATGGTTCGCGGGAAGAACGACTGTCTGAAAGCCTCCGTGCGCGCTCTAATCTCTCTAATTTTACATTCGTGATCTCCTCGGGAGGTATGAGTAGGGGGAAGCAATATATTCGATACCTCATCCAGAAACGCACCCTCTCGAAACCTGGCGAGCGTGCGCGCAGTCGGGCCAGATCGTCTGCAACCGGGCCTGCGACCAGGTAGGGCGCCAGTGAGCTCAACGTGTGCTACATCTACATCTACATTTATACTCCGCAAGCCACCCAACGGTGGGTGGCGGAGGGCACTTTACGTGCCACTGTCATTACCTCCCTTTCCTGTTCCAGTCGCGTATGGTTCGCGGGAAGAACGACTGTCTGAAAGCCTCCGTGCGCGCTCTAATCTCTCTAATTTTACATTCGTGATCTCCTCGGGAGGTATGAGTAGGGGGAAGCAATATATTCGATACCTCATCCAGAAACGCACCCTCTCGAAACCTGGCGAGCGTGCGCGCAGTCGGGCCAGATCGTCTGCAACCGGGCCTGCGACCAGGTAGGGCGCCAGTGAGCTCAACGTGTGCTACATCTACATCTACATTTATACTCCGCAAGCCACCCAACGGTGGGTGGCGGAGGGCACTTTACGTGCCACTGTCATTACCTCCCTTTCCTGTTCCAGTCGCGTATGGTTCGCGGGAAGAACGACTGTCTGAAAGCCTCCGTGCGCGCTCTAATCTCTCTAATTTTACATTCGTGATCTCCTCGGGAGGTATGAGTAGGGGGAAGCAATATATTCGATACCTCATCCAGAAACGCACCCTCTCGAAACCTGGCGAGCGTGCGCGCAGTCGGGCCAGATCGTCTGCAACCGGGCCTGCGACCAGGTAGGGCGCCAGTGAGCTCAACGTGTGCTACATCTACATCTACATTTATACTCCGCAAGCCACCCAACGGTGGGTGGCGGAGGGCACTTTACGTGCCACTGTCATTACCTCCCTTTCCTGTTCCAGTCGCGTATGGTTCGCGGGAAGAACGACTGTCTGAAAGCCTCCGTGCGCGCTCTAATCTCTCTAATTTTACATTCGTGATCTCCTCGGGAGGTATGAGTAGGGGGAAGCAATATATTCGATACCTCATCCAGAAACGCACCCTCTCGAAACCTGGCGAGCGTGCGCGCAGTCGGGCCAGATCGTCTGCAACCGGGCCTGCGACCAGGTAGGGCGCCAGTGAGCTCAACGTGTGCTACATCTACATCTACATTTATACTCCGCAAGCCACCCAACGGTGGGTGGCGGAGGGCACTTTACGTGCCACTGTCATTACCTCCCTTTCCTGTTCCAGTCGCGTAAGGTTCGCGGGAAGAACGACTGTCTGAAAGCCTCCGTGCGCGCTCTAATCTCTCTAATTTTACATTCGTGATCTCCTCGGGAGGTATGAGTAGGGGGAAGCAATATATTCGATACCTCATCCAGAAACGCACCCTCTCGAAACCTGGCGAGCGTGCGCGCAGTCGGGCCAGATCGTCTGCAACCGGGCCTGCGACCAGGTAGGGCGCCAGTGAGCTCAACGTGTGCTACATCTACATCTACATTTATACTCCGCAAGCCACCCAACGGTGGGTGGCGGAGGGCACTTTACGTGCCACTGTCATTACCTCCCTTTCCTGTTCCAGTCGCGTATGGTTCGCGGGAAGAACGACTGTCTGAAAGCCTCCGTGCGCGCTCTAATCTCTCTAATTTTACATTCGTGATCTCCTCGGGAGGTATGAGTAGGGGGAAGCAATATATTCGATACCTCATCCAGAAACGCACCCTCTCGAAACCTGGCGAGCGTGCGCGCAGTCGGGCCAGATCGTCTGCAACCGGGCCTGCGACCAGGTAGGGCGCCAGTGAGCTCAACGTGTGCTACATCTACATCTACATTTATACTCCGCAAGCCACCCAACGGTGGGTGGCGGAGGGCACTTTACGTGCCACTGTCATTACCTCCCTTTCCTGTTCCAGTCGCGTATGGTTCGCGGGAAGAACGACTGTCTGAAAGCCTCCGTGCGCGCTCTAATCTCTCTAATTTTACATTCGTGATCTCCTCGGGAGGTATGAGTAGGGGGAAGCAATATATTCGATACCTCATCCAGAAACGCACCCTCTCGAAACCTGGCGAGCGTGCGCGCAGTCGGGCCAGATCGTCTGCAACCGGGCCTGCGACCAGGTAGGGCGCCAGTGAGCTCAACGTGTGCTACATCTACATCTACATTTATACTCCGCAAGCCACCCAACGGTGGGTGGCGGAGGGCACTTTACGTGCCACTGTCATTACCTCCCTTTCCTGTTCCAGTCGCGTATGGTTCGCGGGAAGAACGACTGTCTGAAAGCCTCCGTGCGCGCTCTAATCTCTCTAATTTTACATTCGTGATCTCCTCGGGAGGTATGAGTAGGGGGAAGCAATATATTCGATACCTCATCCAGAAACGCACCCTCTCGAAACCTGGCGAGCGTGCGCGCAGTCGGGCCAGATCGTCTGCAACCGGGCCTGCGACCAGGTAGGGCGCCAGTGAGCTCAACGTGTGCTACATCTACATCTACATTTATACTCCGCAAGCCACCCAACGGTGGGTGGCGGAGGGCACTTTACGTGCCACTGTCATTACCTCCCTTTCCTGTTCCAGTCGCGTATGGTTCGCGGGAAGAACGACTGTCTGAAAGCCTCCGTGCGCGCTCTAATCTCTCTAATTTTACATTCGTGATCTCCTCGGGAGGTATGAGTAGGGGGAAGCAATATATTCGATACCTCATCCAGAAACGCACCCTCTCGAAACCTGGCGAGCGTGCGCGCAGTCGGGCCAGATCGTCTGCAACCGGGCCTGCGACCAGGTAGGGCGCCAGTGAGCTCAACGTGTGCTACATCTACATCTACATTTATACTCCGCAAGCCACCCAACGGTGGGTGGCGGAGGGCACTTTACGTGCCACTGTCATTACCTCCCTTTCCTGTTCCAGTCGCGTATGGTTCGCGGGAAGAACGACTGTCTGAAAGCCTCCGTGCGCGCTCTAATCTCTCTAATTTTACATTCGTGATCTTCTCGGGAGGTATGAGTAGGGGGAAGCAATATATTCGATACCTCATCCAGAAACGCACCCTCTCGAATCCTGGCGAGCAAGCTACACCGCGATGCAGAGCGCCTCTCTTGCAGAGTCTGCCACTTGAGTTTATTAAACATCTCCGTAACGCTATCACGGTTACCAAATAACCCTGTGACGAAACGCGCCGCTCTTCTTTGGATCTTCTCTGTCTCCTCCGTCAAGCCGATCTGGTACGGATCCCACACTGATGAGCAATACTCAAGTATAGGTCGAACGAGTGTTTTGTAAGCCACCTCCTTTGTTGATGGACTACATTTTCTAAGCACTCTCCCAATGAATCTCAACCTGGTACCCGCCTTACCAACAATTAATTTTATATGATCATTCCACTTCAAATCGTTCCGCACGCATACTCCCAGATATTTTACAGAAGTAACTGCTACCAGTGTTTGTTCCGCTATCATATAATCATACTGCTGCTTGCAGTACAAGCTTCCAGGTCGAAACTCGCTTTTCTAGGCTTCCGCTTGCCTCAGGAGTACACACAGAGGCTACAGAGGTGAGTGGTCCTCTTCATTCATGTACTGATTGCATCAAACGGTCACCTGAATAGTTTCCTGCAGTAGTCCACAGACAGCCTGTGTCCATCTCAGGGTGATTCAAAAGGATTCATTCTGTCTCACAAGCTTACATGTCTACGTGAATGAAGATAAATTTGCAGTCCTGTGCGTAATTTAAAATTTACAGGTTCCTTTTCCCAACGAAGCATCAAATTTTACAAGAATATTCAGGGTAAATGGAAATGCCATGTGTCTATGGCCTCCAGTCGGGCAGACCGTTCGTATGGTGCAAGTCTTTCGAGTTGACGCCACTTCAGCGACTTGCGTGTCGATGGGGATCAAACGATAAGGACAACACAACACCCAGTCCCTGAGCGGAGAAAAATCTCCGACACAGCCGGGAATCGAACCCGTGCCGTTAGGCATGACATTCCGTCGCGCTGACCACTCAGCTAACAGGGGCGGACAATATACAGGGTGGTACCGTAAGAGCGTGTGAAAATTTTCCGGACGTAGAGAATGCTCCTCTGAACAATTTGAAGCAGGGAACCTGGCGTTGGAGAAGCCAGCTTCAAGAGATAATAGCAATAAACTCACACTGATGTACTTTTTTATTTACATAAGTTACAGTTAACTGCAAATAGAATCATTGACACAATGAACGTACCATCTGTACGGTACCTAGAAAGAAGATTACGGTTAATGAAGTAAAAGATCCACGCAGTGGACACCAAATGAAGCAGTGGACACCAAATGAAAAAAGCTACTCCTTATGTCTCTGATATAGACTGCCATAAAAATGCGAAGGAACTGTTAATCAGAACTCAGGGAGAAGTTATAGTCTAATTCACAATCGATTTATTGATCTTAAACAAGACAAGACAACAAAATTATTAAAGAAACATTATACAAAAAATATTTATTTAACAAAAGCCTTACTAAAATGGGATCTATGGTGGACAAAGCGATCTTCTGGGGATCGACACACGTCACTAACCAGAACACTACTCGCTCTATCTCACTTCATACACGTGAATCCAGGTTATGGCATCAAACTACGCCACCACCAAGCATCTATATTCTACCATACAAAAAAAAGAAGGAAAAATATGGTTCGAAAGAACAGGGTGCTGAGAAATATACATTATAGCCCTACGTCGCAGCAGCGAATACTTTACCATCCTGCTGGTCAAGGCGGCACATTACGTTTCGTTCGGCGACTGAAGTCATCGACGGCGGAAATCTGTTATTAAATGCGCGTTCCCGAAAAATGCCAGTGCTCGGTCTCGCGTTCTGTTAATTCAGAATGCAGGTACTTCCCTAAGAGCCTCTGAAACCCCGATGGATTCCAGTGTGCAGGTGGACCCGTTTGCCGGTCTGCCAAACCAATTTGACTCCGTGCCACGACTGTGTGTGTCGGATACGTCAAATGTTTAGACGGCCGACTCAAGACAAATAAGTACACCCACGCGTCACTCGTTGTGAGCATGATGATACAAGCAGTACCTCTAATGGTTCAGAAGGTGACTGGCACAGGCTCTATGTCATGCCCTAGCAAAGGACACAAGTCCCACCGTTTAGGTAGAGACCTGCAGTTCTTTACTAGCGAAGCGCCAGTACAAGAGACTTGTACCCGAGTGACGATCTCGCTTTTTCTGTGTTTTCTCCTCAGCTCGGTTTCAAAAGCACATTTCTCTTTTTTGACTTCCCCCAATTTCGCACTAGCGAATCAAGAGCTGGAGCCCACCATTCTAAGCTCGGAGGATGGTCTTTGCACTGCAAACTGATTCGACCAATCAGAGACTTTAAAGTTAATTGTCAGAAAACGAAAAAAATTCAGCTTCGCAGCCTCTTTCCCACACGTTTGCCGTGTCTTTTGGTAACACAATACAGGGTGGAAGCACAGCCATCCATAAACAGCTTGTTATCTCCCCTGTTGCGTCCATTTCAAACTTTGCAAAGAACGGCCATGAACTCGCATTGACAAAAGATGTTTTGAAACAGGGTCTGCACGTCTGATCGCCAGTTTTCCTGTCCCACGGACATTTGCAGAAGGTTTACGTTTCTTTTGGTGGCTTGCTCGCTAACAAGGCCTACAATGCTCTTTCAGCGACTTTTCGGCGCTAGGCCGTATACCTGGACGTCTGCCCCTGTCCTAGGCGCCAAGCTTAATGTGTTTCTGCACAATACGACTGCGGCACGGGGCCGTCTGGAAATGTCTCTTCATCGTTCTCCATAAAAAACGCACTTTGTCACCCCCCCAACGCCGTGCTTTTACTGGAGTCGTGTAAGTCGGCATCCTGTACCTTTGAACGCAGGTAAAGCTTATCGTATTTCCTTCCCTAGAGCACGCAAACAAGACCATAAACTGCTGCCCACCATTTCATCACAATGTATGAAGTCAAATCGCTGTAGATCGTATTCCCTACACCGAATCAGAAGTGAGAGTGCTCTGCAATCTCTCAACCTTACAAAATGTCCTGAAATTGACGGCCATCATCCTGAATGCAAGCATGAAATCGGCGAAGAAGACTCTGGCTCGCCCTGACAAATATCCCTGGGGTGTTTCGAACCACATCAAAGGTAGCTACAATTCTAGCAACTAATTCCACCTCTGTATCTACTGGGGTCTCACACACACGTGACTTTAGATACACCCGTAGGAAATAATCAAGGGGATTCAGCTCAGGTGACTTCGCAAGCCATGGAATAGAACCTCCTCTACCAATCCAGTGATCAGGAAATACAGCACTGAGGTGGTTGCTAACATCTACACTGAAGTGAGGCGGTGCACCGTTCTGTTCTATCGACATCGTGTCACGAACAGCCAAGTGTACATTCTCCAACAATTCAGGTAGAACTCTTTCAGCAGCGAGAGCATTGCAATGTACTTCTCCATACATAAGGTGCATGTCAGTGAGTTCTACGAACCTGTACCGATACTGCTCCATCATACTGTACTGTAAGTCTCTGAATAGCAACGAGTAATGAATGGGTCTGTCGTTGGTTCATAGTACAGGGTGATTCAAAAAGAATACCACAACATTAAAAATGTGTATTTAATGAAAGAAACATAATATAACCTTCTGTTATACATCATTACAAAGAGTAAAAAGGTTTTTTTCACTCAAAAACAAGTTCAGAGATGTTCAATATGGCCCCCTCCAGACACACGAGCAATATCAACCCGATACTCAACTCGTTCCACACTCTCTGTAGCATATCAGGTGTAACAGTTTGGATAGCTGCTGTTATTTCTCGTTTCAAATCATCAATGGTGGCTGGGAGAGGTGGCCGAAACACCATATCCTTAACATACCGCCATAAGAAAAAATCGCAGGGGGTAAGATCAGGGCTTCTTGGAGGCCAGTGATGAAGTGCTCTGTCACGGGCTGCCTGGCGGCCGATCCATCGCCTCGGGTAGTTGACGTTCAGGTAGTTATGGACAGATAAGTGCCAATGTGGTGGCGCTCCATCCTGCTGAAATATGAATTGTTGTGCTTCTTGTTCGAGCTGAGGGAACAGCCAATTCTCTAACATCGTGCTACATTTTCATCTCTCGTTCTCGGCCGTCCAGAACTTTTCCCTTTGCACAAACACCCATTCTCTGTAAACTGTTTATACCAACGTTTAATACACCACCTATCAGGAGGTTTAACACCATACTTCGTTCGAAATGCACGCTGAACAACTGTCGTCGATTCACTTCTGCCGTACTCAATAACACAAAAAGCTTTCTGTTGAGCGGTCGCCATCTTAGCATCAACTGACGCTGACGCCTAGTCAACAGCGCCTCAAGCGAACAAATGTACAACTAAATGAAACTTTATAGCTCCCTTAATTCGCCGACAGATAGTGCTTAGCTCTGCCTTTTGTCGTTGCAGAGTTTTAAATTCCTAAAGTTGTTGTATTCTTTTTGAATCACCCTGTATGTTGCATCATCGTACAATGTAAATGCAACAGAGTACAAGTAAAGTAAACAAAACCTGCATCATGACTTCCTAGTAATCAGGCTCGTCCTCCTTGTTTCCCTGCAGGAAATAAATAATGTAAATATAAATAAACAGTACATGTAAACTTGCACGCATGTTAGTTGTAAATAAGCTGGAAAACAGTATGCTAGACAAAGCGATAGACAAGTTTACTTCCATATCTCCTTAAGCTGACTTCTCCGACCACAGGTCCCCCACCTCAAATTTTTCACTGGAGCACCCTCTACACGTTGTTAACTTTTTGCACGGTCTTACGGGAATCCCCTTTATACAGGTGTTGGACAAAAACATGGAAACATCGCGAGACACGCATGCTCGAACTTAAATGCAGATGCTCGTACTCTCCAAGCTTGCAAGTTGCGCTGCTGTATTTGACCACGGAACAGCATCTGTGCAGCGTCCTCTATACGTTGCAATTGTCAGTCGTGGGCAGAACAGTGTTCTTTGTAGTTCAGAGTGCATTATATCGGAGCCAGGTGAATTCGAACGTGGGCAAATTCTTCGTGTTCGGTCTTTCAAAAGGCACATCATCCAAAATCTTTCCCATGTACAGAGAAAGCGGAAAAACATCATGTCACAAAACGGACGAAAGTGTGTGTTGAGTCATCGCGACAAACAATTACGACAAATAAGAGGGCGACAGCTGCAAAAGACACGGCAGAAGTGAATTATCAGTACCAAAACAATAAAGGTGGAGGAGCTCCATAAACAGGAATTTGCATGGCCAGCTGGTATTCCAAAACGACTCATCACTGATGCAAATTCCCGTAACAGTAAAACGTTGTGCCGAAGCCATAAAACCTGGTGGCATCAGTGTTCTTTCACACTGTTTCCGTCTTCTGCCCGGGCACTCGGTGACGATTTGTGCAGCCGCATCATGGTATTCCACGGGCTAAATGTTTAATCTGTAAAGTCACATTACAGCTAAGGATTGCGTGATCATTTTGCAGAAGGTACAATGTTTGTTCCCCAATGGCGATGCTGTATTCCAGGACGACAGAGCCCCTGTCCAGCAACGCGTATCGTCCAGGACCGGTTTTGTGACCAGCCCCTACATTTTACGTGCGTACACATTCAATCTTGTGCTACCGTTTACAATTACGTTTACAATCATTTTCAGTTACCTTTCACAGATCATGTCACTGCTCTACAGGAGATGAGAAGAAGTGGTGATTGAGACAATAGGAGAGACAGACCTATAATATTGTATGGATGATCTATTCAGAGTCACAAATATCAATTTAACGCGGGCTTTGCAGTCAGGGACCGAGTTATGACGCAGATGAAAGAACTGTGTCAAATCAACACGTCTTACCAACAGATATACAGGGTCGATAAAAATATGGAAAGACCAAACTGCAACATATTATCCTGCCCAGTACGATTTAGGGAAACCGTCGGTATTCCAAACAACTGCTAGTACGCTCGGAATGGACAAGTACAGGTCCTGTATGATTTTCAATAACACTTTATATGCCTCTTTCGCGAAAATATGAGAAGTTCAGATAACGATGATAGAGGTAGATAGGGATCAGCCTTCTTTTAGAAGTAGACCACAAAAGCTCAATAATGCTGTGATCTGGTGACTGTCGTGGCCAGGTTAGATGAGAAAATTCGTCCTCGTGCTCACAAAACCAGTCCTGGATGGTGTGAACTGTGTCAAGACAGGCCCTGTCACCTTGAAACAGACCACCACCATAGAGGAGCAACCAAAATGGTCAAACAATCATAGGCGAAAATGCGACCTTGCAGAATAACCATTTGGCCCATGGAATACCACGCTAGGCCTGCCCAAGTTTATCAGTCTTGTGAGGTAAACTCGGCCAGATGTTGGAAACAGTGTGAAACAAGACTCATCCCACTAAATGACATTCTCTTATTTCTCCATAGTCCAGGGTTTATAGCCGGCCGCTGTGGCCGAGCGGTTGTAGGCGCTTCAGTCTGGAACGGCACTGTTGCTACGGTTGCAGGTTCGAATCCTGCCTCGGGCATGGATGTGTGTGATGTCCTTAGGTGAGTTAGTTTTAAGTAGTTCCAAGTCTATGGGACTGATGACCTCATATGTTAAGTCCCATAGTGCTTAGAGCCATTTGAACCATTTTTTCCAGGGTTTATAGCTTCAGCGCCATGTTTCCCTAGTACGAAATTTGGCTGACAAGTCCCTCACTGTGAATGGGTCATTACTAAAAGGTCTACTCTATTTTTAGGGAAAAGTTATTTTAAAATATCGAGATCAGAGTGAAGGGCAATTAGATGGACAGGAACAGAGGCGTTAGGAAGGTTAAGAGCAGGACCCAGAGTTTAGTTTGTGCAAATCAGGTCCGAAAATATCACAATGTTCACTCTCTGTTCACAGGTAACTGCCTGCGGTCATAAAGGCTGTTTCCCATTGCACCGTTCTACCACTTACTAAGATTTATTACTGTTGTTTTTGTGTACGGAATGCAGCAAAAATAACAGCAATCGTTTCTAGACTGACCTGATGTTTCGCAGTATCCTACCAATGAACTGAACTCTATCGCCTTCTTTATCTACGACTAATCTTACGTGATCATTCCACTTCATACGCCCACTAACTATTATGCCTCCGAATTTGTTCAGATGACTATTTCTAATCGACTCATGTTAGTGTAGACATAGGATGCTATAAACTTTCGAACTGTGAAGTGCACAGTTCATATTTCTGGACGTTTAAAGAAAGGTTTCAGTTTTTCCATCAGTCTGTAATCTTATGAAGTTCGGATTGACTATTTGTGCAGCATTTTTCAGACAGTACTTCATTACTAGAAACATCCCCCAGGCTGTGACTAAGCCATGTCTCCGCAATATCCTTTCTTCCAGGAGTGCTAGTTCTGCAAGGTTTCGCAGGAGAGCTTCTGTGAAGTTTGGAAGGTAGGAGACGAGGTACTGGCGGAATTATAGCTGTGAGGATGGGGCGTGAGTCGTGCTTAGGTAGCTCAGTTGGTGGAGCACTTGCCCGCGAAAGGGAAAGGTCCCGAGTTCGAGTCTCGGTCCGACACACAGTTTTAATCTGCCAGGAAGTTTCAGTACTTCATTACAGGTAACTGCAACATCTGCAGTAGGTCTGAGATTATTAAGACCATACACAGAACAGTGAAAGTCCCAACTGATTTCCCTCGAACCCGCCTGAAATTACCCTGAAAATGCCACATCGCCCGGCTCAACTGAGGAACGAATGTTTCCTACTGAGTTTCCCAGACTCTCTGGCTCGGAACAGCTAAACAGCCAATCCCTCTTCCCTTTGCCCCAGCCTCGCTGACTTCTTGGCTTCATTTGCATCAGAATAATTTTGGTGCTATGTAGCTAAATAATTAAGCTTTATGTTGTTAAAAAAATGTGCTTAGTACTCATGTTAGCTGCCGTATAAGAATGGAAGTAGAGCAGTAGCTCAGCTGCGGATTTAGTTCTCTATGCCTACACATCGATTATATTATATTCACCAAAAACAATATAATGGTCGGAATATGTGATATCTTTGAGTGAAGATCTTTGTATCAAGCACTGTGTGTACAGTACATGCTAAACGCTGGCAGCTTTATCGTGTCAGTCAGTACACATTCATATTTATTGTGTAAAGTGAGTTATCTGTGGTCAATTGACAGTCGCGATGAGAGCTGCCAGGTGAGCATAACCACAAAGCTGTCCATGTTGTGTAAGTAATAGAACTAGTTTTTCAGTACAGCTCGCATTATAACCACTCCTCATGGCGATACAGTGAAGTCTTTTTACTATCTTCTTACCACACAGCCAGCAAGCAGCATCGTGCTGTGCAACTAAGCATGTGATTTCCATGTGGCTCATCTGAAGATAACGCTGAAAGAGTTCGAAAACTAGTTCATGGGAATAAACAAGTATTGCAAAACAGTGATTGCAGATTTCTGTATTTGCTTCCAACACAGTCACATCTTCTAGAACATCCATAATGGATAAGCTTAAATTAATATTTATGAGGTTGCTGTACGTGGCAAGTTTAGGAGACCAAAAGAGAATGGAGAAAAAGATTTACAGTAATGAAAAACACAAATCATGGTGGTAGATTAAAGGTTACTTTGAGCAGTTGATTTACTATTGAGTGAACATTTAAACTTATATATATAAAATAATATGACAAGTTGGCAACTGAATTAATCCTCGCGGGAGTTACCAAACGAAACTTATCCGTATACACTTACAGATCGTGTTGTTGATTGAACAATCCTGACAGTTGTTGCCAAGTGAAAGTAATGTGTAAAAACTTGCTAGTTGAAGTATTAATTAAATAAGGTTAAGTCTTGGAAATAACCATTGCTACATTATGTTTTATTGCAGATAATTTATTCCTTGTGAGGACAACCCGTGCAAGGTATATGTTTGCGCTGTCAGTATTACATCAATAACTACACAAAGGAATCATTAACAAAGCATACATGCACATGCACATGACTATGGAAAGGTATTCCACTGATCAGTCTTGAGACCCACAGAAATGATTACAATCTTCGTAAAAGGGAAAATTCTACGCATCTGACTACAATACCAAAGTCTCCATTGATTCGTCTATACGCTCAAAGAAAAGTAGAAGCGTGGGTGTACTTGTAATTGTCTTTACAGGCCTAAACTGAGTTCCGCATCTGACTCACGCAAAGTAAGTGTACTCCACGTGATCACAACTCACTGAAGTTACTCTGATAAAGCAGAAAATCACAGACATTACTGCTGTTGTGGAAGGTTGTAATATAAGGAGGATTCCATTAAAAATTAAATAAATCAATTAAAGAATGATCAATGCATGGCATATGATTACGATGGTTACTAACAGTGGATCCTGAGGATATACAGGGTGTTACAAAAAGTTACGGCCAAACTTTCAGGAAACATTCCTCACACACAAAGAAAGAAAATATGTTATGTGGACATGTTTCCGGAAACGCTTACTTTCCATGTTAGAGCTCATTTCATTACTTCTCTTCAAATCACATTAATCATGGAATGGAAACAAACAGCAACACAACGTACCAGCGTGACTTCAAACACTTTGTTACAGGAAATGTTCAAAATGTCCTCCGTTAGCGAGGATACATGCATCCACCCTCCGTCGCATGGAATCCCTGATGCGCTGATGCAGCCCTGGAGAATGGCCTATTGTATCACAGCCGTCCACAATACGAGCGCGAAGAGTCTCTACATTTGGTACCGGGGTTACGTAGACAAGAGCTTTCAAATGCCCCCATAAATGAAAGTCAAGAGGGTTGAGGTCAGGAGAGCCATGGAATTGGTCCGCCTCTACCAATCCATCGGTCACCGAATCTGTTGTTGAGAAGCGTACGAACACTTCGACTGAAATGTGCAGGAGCTCCATCGTGCATGAACCACATGTTGTGTCGTACTTGTAAAGGCACATGTTCTAGCAGCGCAGGTAGAGTATCCCGTATGAAATCATGATAACGTGCTCCATTGAGCGTAGGTGGAAGAACATGGGGCCCAATCAAGACATCACCAACAATGCCTGCCCAAACGGTCACAGAAAATCTGTGTTGATGACGTGATTGCACAATTGCGTGCGGATTCTCGTCAGCCCACACATATTGATTGTGAAAATTTACAATTTTATCACGTTGGAATGAAGCCTCATCCGTAAAGAGAACATTTGCACTGAAATGAGGATTGACACATTGTTGGATGAACCATTCGCAGAAGTGTACCCGTGGAGGCCAATCAGCTGCTGATACTGCCTGCACACGCTGTACATGGTACGGAAACTACTGGTTCTCCCGTAGCACTCTCCATACAGTGCAGCAACTTCTCTGATCCTGACATTAGGGTTATCGTCAACTGCACGAAGAATTGCCTCGTCAATTGCAGGTGTCCTCGTCGTTCTAGGTCTTCCCCAGTCGCGAGTCATAGGCTGGAATGTTCCGTGCTCCCTAAGACGCCGATCAATTGCTTCGAACGTCTTCCTGTCGGGACACCTTCGTTCTGGAAATCTGTCTCGATGCAAACGTACCGCGCCACGGCTATTGCCCCGTGCTAATCCATACATCAAATGGGTAAGTGTCAACTCCGCATTTGTAAACATTACACTGACTGCAAAACCACGTTCGTGATGAACACTAACCTGCTGATGCTACGTACTGATGTGCTTGATGCTAGTACTGTAGAGCAATGAGTCGCATGTCAACACAAGCACCGAGGTCAACATTACCTTCCTTCACTTGAGCGAACTGGCGGTGAATCGAGGAAGTACAGTACATACTGACTAAACTAAAATGAGCTCTAATATGGAAATTAAGCTTTTCTGGACACAAGTCCCATAACATCTTTTCTTTATTTGTGTGTGAGGAATGTTTCCTGAAAGTTTGGCCGTACCTTTTTGTAACACCCTGTATTACCATGATTCCTGAAAAATCATCCACGTAACCAAAATAAATTTTACATAACTCTTTATTTAATCAGTAGCTACAGATAAAAGCAATGATATCATTCACCAAACAGAAAAGGTAATCGTTAATTACACATAAGTCCACTGATAAGAAAAGTCATTCTACAAAAATTTAATCTCTCACATAAACTATAAAAGAAAAACAGTGAGACAATCTCCCTTCAAGATACACACTGTCCAGCCACACTAATATGACCACCATCTGTGTTCCATGCTAACATGCAATAACGGGTCACAGACGGTAGGTGGAACCACTAGCAGTGGAGGGTATAAGCTGTGCGGGGGGAGGGGGGGGGGGCACGGAAAACAATGCAGTCATTGTCGTGACGCAGAAATGGAGCTGTTTATCTGACGTCGAAAAGGGCTTGATCATCGGCTTTCGGGCCTTGGTGGAACTGTTTGCGTAACGGCTAAGTTTGTAAACAGTTCGCGTGTCGTCACGGTTAAGGTATACCATACATGGCAACATGGCGTTAGTCAAAACCAGTGCTGAGGCAACTGTGGTGGAGCATGGGCCATAGATGACAGGGGTCAATGATGGCTGTGGAGATGTGTACAAGAGAATACACATACAGGTGTTGAGTTACTGACTGTCACGTGAACCAAGAGGCTACCAGCAGTCTCTCGTGAACGGCTATTTAGCAAACATTGCTGCCTATGAGCTTGGTTAATGCATCCATGCCGGCCGCAGTGGTCTAGCGGTTCTAGGCGCTCAGTCCGGAACCGCGCGACTGCTACGTCGCAGGTTCGAATCCTGCCTCGGGCGTGGATGTGTGTAATGTCCTTAGGTTAGTTAAGTTTAAGTAGTTCTAAGTTCTAGGGGACTGATGACCATGTTAAGTCCCATAGTGCTCAGAGCCATTTGAACCATTTGAATGCATCCATACTGACTGCAGCTCACTGGCGACGGAGGCTGGAATTTGCACGCCAATACCGCAGCTGCCTTTTTCGATAACAGGTAGCCGTTGGCGTGTATGCCGTGAAATGTCTGAAAGCAAACACCATGCAACAATCATCGGAAGCGGCCAGGCCGGACGAGAGAGTTCTATAGTCTGAGTTGTTTCCGTGGCTTTCCGTGGATGATCTCGTCATTCTGGACGGCACTATGGATCAACCCAAGTATCCGCCTACCCACGGGGACCATGTCCATCCCTGCACGTATTTGGTTTTCCTCAGCATGATGGCATCTACCAGCAGTACGATACAATGTGTCACACACTTACAGCGTAAGTGCGTGGTTCAGAGAGCACCAGGATGAGTTTAACGTACGCCCCTGGCCGCCAAACTGCCTGGATTTAAACCGAGTCTAGAACCTGTGGGACCACCTCGATCGATCTGTTCGCGTCGTGCATCCTCAACCGTGAAACCTAATGCGCGCAAGCCGCGGCACTGGAGTCGCCATAGCTCCATCTCGTTGTCGGTACCTTCCAACACCTCAATGGCTCTCTTCCTGCACGTCTCGCACTGAAAAAGGTGGTTACTGACACCTCTCATATATGGTCACATTAACGTATCTGGACAGTGTATGTCGATTAACACTTCTAGGCGAACATAATGGATGCTATGCAACATGAAACAGATCGAGAATACGGGTTGTTCCCGACTGTACTGAACAAAGGAATTTCGCCGAACATGCTGACAGAAAGACGCACAATTATCCTAACAAAACATCGTCTGCAACCAAGAGGTTGCTCTTTCCGATTCGAACGAGGCTAGTCAGACTAGATACAAATGCTGATGGACAAGTACCGAAAGAATACAGTGATTCATGTGGATGCCTTCTGAAAAACCACTCATAGAATTTTTATATCCTTAAGGGGCTCCGGAACGCCCTATACTTGCAATGTTAAAATAACGCTTATAAATTACATCTTTCCTCACAAAGTATTTGAGGTGGGAAGTTGAACTTTTTACAGATTATTTATTGGAATATGGGCTACAACTTAACACAGGGATTTTACAAAATTTTAGTTCATTTATTAAAGATGATTTTTTCAATTGTAATGAAAATTCACAACATTTTTTTGCAATTTTTTATTTATATATTCAAAAATATACAGTTTTTTGGAAAAAGGCAAAAGGTACTGTGTAACATTTACTGAAAGTTTGAAACAAATATGTTTGGAAGATCCTTAGAAAACATGTAATTAGTATGAGAAAATAAAAGTTTTGGGAATCGAGCGACAAAGATTGGATTAACTTTTTAGTGCATTCCAGGTCCATAGGATGGATTATCTTCATCCTCTGCAAACTCCTCCTCCAGCTTCCTCTTTTTCCTCCTCCTGTTTACTCTTGCTTGTATTTCTAGACTCTTTACAGCCCTGTCTGCAGCCCGAAGGCGTTCTTTGTCTAAAACAAGCATCGCTCGTACCATGTTAGAACCTATCTTCATTCCCATATTTCTAAATACCTTTGGCTTTCCAACATTTCTCCTTTTCTTAAAAGCCTTCAGAGGATTTCTAATAACTTTACTTTTACTCATTATTATACTTCAACAAAACAGAGACTCAAGAAACAGAATTAATTACGAATATTTTCGAGATAACGACAGAGTAAATAAACATGAAACAATCGACAATCACACCAGCGATATATATTGAACCATCACAGGTTAGCCACAACACATACTTTATCTCACATCACTAAAATGTACCTGATGAACACGGACGTTAATAATAACACCATTTGACAGCAGTTTAACAGCGCCACAGTGGGTCACGCCCATGTAGAACACATTTCAAAAAAAATTTAAAAATAGTTGTAGTCTTCGGAATTGAATAAATTATATATCTATTAAAAGGTAATAGTCTGCAGATTCAGAAAACGCAAAAAAGTAAAAATTGAACTTTTCATGATTTTGAGCCTTTCCGGAGCCCCTTAAGACATATAACTTCGGAATCGTGCGTGAAAACGATACGGAAAGTCACTGGAAAAACAATAGTAAAATTAGTTCCTACAACCGATTTCACATACTATACATGGCTACATCTGATCTAAGAAAACTGCAAACAGGGAGACGAGGTCTGCATGCATCGTCTCCACATACTGCACTGCCAGCTCTAACATAGCTCCTACATTCACGGGCCCCGCTACACTCAGCGGACGCAAAGAAAACACAACCATAGCCTGTCTGTGTGTCGGCTCAAAAACCGTAGCGCAAGGAAAGCGAGAATCGGCTATTCCGCGCTTGCTACACGTCAGTAGCGGCGCTGTCGAAATGACTGTCCTGTTGTTACGGTACGAGGCTAGCAGCCGTGTTTCGTCGTCTGTACAGGTCGGTGGGATTTGCCTGAAAATATCACCTATGATGTAGACCTCAAACATTCCAGCTAGTCCATTTGCAAAGAAATAGTAAGCAGAAGAAGGGAAAACTACTCACATACAATACGGTGCCGATTCTGAAATTGCATGATAGTTCCATAACTGTATTTTTCTTCGTTTCTTACTGTCTTCCAGTTGCTATTTTTCAGTTTGGTAGCAGATCTGAAGTAACATCTCACATACTCTCTGACATTCATTCAAATATATACCACTGATGCATGTAGCATTTACATAGTAGGGAACAGCCAAGGCTAATTAGTTGTATTATAACACAGAATAATTATTTTTTAATCAGAATAATTATGTAGCATGTTGATATTGTGTTTGTTATTTGGTTCCCCAGTAACGAAGTTTACTGTGTAAGTATTCACAAACAGTTAATACCATTCTTGATGTGCATCTTCATATTTTCGAGGCGCAAACTCTGATGCATAAAATTTCGGGCGTGCAGCCGCAGAAATTCGACTTCTTCTTCTACTATTTCGGCTGAATACCGTCCAGCCAGCGCTTGCTCCGTCCATATAAACCCCCGTGGACCGCACCACTGCGCATGCGGCCACAGATACACAAGGCGCCAGAGATGATTATCACGATAAAATGAACAGATTACTGAGTGACAGCGCATACCAGAAGGTCAGTAAAGACCCCACCAATCAGTTGATAAAGAAGACTGCTTCGCTTCTGAACGCCTTCCCCCTTTCCTTCCACCGGAAGTTGTGCGAAGATTGAAACCAAGTGCTCCGGTGCGTCCAAGGCTTTATGGACTTCCAAAGACCCACAAAAATGGCGTTCCTCTGAGTCCGATAGGGAGTAATATCGGCTCTCCAACCTATGACTATGTCAAACACTTAGCATCGTTATTAAGGCCTCTGGTTGGAAAATGCGCTTATCATATACGTAACTCTGTGGACTTCTTCGGCAAACTGAAATCACTAAAACTGATCAATTCTGATGTTAGTCAGTTTCGCTGTAGTGCCGTTGTTCACAAAGGTTCCTCTTTTGGAATCATGGTTTCTCATTGGTAAAAGTTTTCAGACAGAGATTTCAACTTTGTTTGAACATGTTTTGACCTCGACATATTTTTTATTCAATAACGAATATTATGAACAGAAGGCGCTGGAATCTGCTAGCTTGAGGCAGACAGTGTTTTGGAAGTATGTTGACAACACGTTTCTAGTGTGGCCCCATGGTCATGACAAGCTAAAAGAATTTGTAGATCATCTGAATTCCATCCACAGACAAATTCAGTTCACGATAGAAATCGGAGAAGATGGATGCATTCCGTTTTTGGATGTGTTGGTACGGCGCAAAGATGATGGCACTTTGGGACTCGCAGTATATGAAAAACCGAGCCGTACGGATTTATATTTACGCGCAAATAGCTGACACCATCCTTCACAGACGATGAGTGTACTGAGAACTCTAGCACACCGATCACATGACATTGCTTATGACAGAGTCTTGAGGACGAGCTTCTAGACCTGAGAAGAGTTTTTGAAGCCAACGGGTACTCTCCGCAGTAGATACGTAAGGCGCTACAAATGAAACCAACTATGGGTATAAGAAAAGCAGAAGAAGACAAGGAAAGTTTTAAATCGATGGCTTTTTTGCCATACATGGGAAGCCTATCGTCAAAAATAGGACGAATCCTCAGTAACCATTAAGTGAAAATGATTCCTCGCCCTCCACTCCTGGGTTCCGCTAAAGATGATTTGGTGCTTCGGAAGTCTGGGGTTTACAAGACCCCCTGTGAATGCGGCCGTTCATACATAGGACAGACGGCACGTACTGTCCAGGAGAAGTGCACAGAGCACCACAGGTACACCCGGCTCTTACAGCCTAATAAATCTGCGGTGTCAGAGCACTGTATTGATACTAGGCACTCTATGGTGTACGATAACGTCGAAATTATAGCCTCGACTTCATCTTTTTGGGACTCAGTAGTGAAGGAAGCAGTTCAAATTCTGTATTTAACTAATAGAGATAACGGCTTCAACTTGGAAAAATCGTGGAATCCGCAAATTTCTGTAATAAAATCACAAAGACACCGCGACGGTGCAGCTCGCAGTGATACATCGATATCACCGTGTGTATCGACTGCGCAGCCATAGATCTATTTCCATGCATATGCCATACCTCTATGCCGCCGTCAACGTCTCTGGCGCCTTGTGTATCTGTGGCCGCATGCGCAGTAGTGCGGTCCACGGGTTTAAAAGAAGGGAGCAAGTGCTGGAACGCCCAGGCGATCATTGTAGGCAAAACCAACCCTTCCTTCCGCGTCCTTGATTTCTATCTCACCATTTTTTTATTTTTTTTTTATTTTTTTTTTTTTTTTCATCAGTCACTGGTTTGATGCGGCCCGCCACGAATTACTTTCCTGTGCTAACCTCTTCATCTCAGAGTAGCACTTGCAACCTACGTCCTCAAATATTTGCTTGACGTATTCCAATCTCTGTCTTCCTCTACAGTTTTTGCCCTCTACAGCTCCCTCTAGTACCATGGTAGTCATTCCCTCATGTCTTAGCAGATGTCCTATCATCCTGTCCCTTCTCCTTATCAGTGTTTTCCACATATTCCTTTCCTCTCCGATTCTGCGTAGAACCTCCTCATTCCTTACCTTATCAGTCCACCTAATGTTCAACATTCGTCTATAGCACCACATCTCAAATGCTTCGATTCTCTTCTGTTCCGGTTTTCCCACAGTCCATGTTTCACTACCATACAATGCTGTACTCCAGACGTACATCCTCAGAAATTTCTTCCTCAAATTAAGGCCGGTATTTGATATTAGTAGACTTCTCTTGGCCAGAAATGCCTTTTTTGCCATAGCGAGTCTGCTTTTGATGTCCTCCTTGCTCCGTCCGTCATCGGTTATTTTACTGCCTAGGTAGCAGAATTCCTTAACTTCATCGACTTCGTGACCATCAATCCTGATGTTAAGTTTCTCGCTGTTCTCATTTCTACTACTTCTCATTACCTTCGTCTTTCTCCGATTTACACTCAAACCATACTGTGTACTCATTAGACTGGTCATTCCGTTCAGCAGATCATTTAATTCTTCTTCACTTTCACTCAGGATAGCACTGTCATCAGCGAATCGTATCATTGATATCCTTTCACCTTGTATTTTAATTCCACTCCTGAACCTTTCTTTTATTTCCATCATTGCTTCCTCGATGTACAGATTGAAGAGTAGGGGCGAAAGACTACAGCCTTGTCTTACACCCTTCTTAATACGAGCACTTCGTTCTTGATATTCCACTCTTGTTATTCCCCCTTGGTTGTTGTACATATTGTATATGACCCGTCTCTCCCTATAGCTTACCCACCATTTTATATTGTCGAACGCTTTTTCCAGGTCGACAAATCCTATGAAAGTGTCTTGATTTTTCTTTAGCCTTGCTTCCATTATTAGCCGTAACGATTTGTTGCCACTTCCCCCAATGATTTTAGAAATTCTGATGGAATTTTATCTATCCCTTCTGCCTTATTTGACCGTAAGTCCTCCAAAGCTCTTTTAAATTCCGATTCTAATACTGGATCGCCTATCTCTTCTAAATCGACTCCTGTTTCTTCTTCTATCACATCAGACAAATCTTCACCCTCATGGAGGCTTTCAATGTATTCTTTCCACCTATCTGCTCTCTCCTCTGCATTTAAAAGTGGAATTCCTGTTGCAGTCTTAATGTTACCAGCGTTGCTTTTAATGTCACCAAACGTTGTTTTGACTTTCCTGTATGCCGAGTCTGTCCTTCCGACAATCATATCTTTTTCGATGTCTTCACATTTTTCCTGCAGCCATTTCGTCTTAGCTTCCGTGCACTTCCTATTTATTTCATTCCTCAGCGACTTGTATTTCTGTATTCCTGATTTTCCCGGAACATGTTTGTACTTCTTCCTTTCATCAATCAACTGAAGTATTTCTTCTGTTACCCATGGTTTCTTCGCAGCTACCTTCTTTGTACCTATGTTTTCCTTCCCAACTCACCATTTATGGCCGTCCTATCGCCCTCACTCCCACCCTTACGTACCTTGGCGTCACCCTCGACCGTCGCCTCTCCTGGACTCCCCATCTCCGGACAATCCAAGCCAAGGCATGCTCCCGACTCCGTCTCCTCAAGCTCCTTTCCGGCCGTATGTGGGGTCTGGACCCCTCCACCATCCTCCACACCTATAAATCCCTCATCCGCCCTATCCTTTGTTACGCCCATCCGGCCTGGATCTCCGCCCCCCCTACCTTTTATAAATCCCTCCAAATCCTTGAACGCCATGCTCTCCGCCTCGCCTATCGCATCCGTCTCCCCTCCCCCACGTGGATCCTGTACGATCTCATCCCCTTCCCCCACCTCCTCCTTTTCCTTGAAAGGATACGGATCCTGTACACCTCCCGCAAACTCGATCCTCCTCATCCGGTTATCTCACCCGTCCTCTCCCACCCCCGCCCGCTGCCGCGCCTGTATTCTCACGTCCCACCCGGTCTCCATCTCTCCACCCTCCATACCCTCTCCCAAGGTGGCTTCCGCCAGCTCCCCCTCCCTGATGATGTCCTCCTCCCCTCCATCTACCCCTCCTATCAACTTTGATCCTCCCCCCCTCCACTTCCTGTGTCCTTTCCTTTAAGCACACTCCCTCCCTTCTCTTTTCCCCGGCCACTCCCTCTACCCCTCTTCCCTCGGGCTTCCCCTCCCCCTTCCTCCCTTCCCCCTATCTCCCCTGTCCATGGCATCTGCTCTCCCCTCTCCCTCTCCCACCCCCCCTCCTCCTCTCTTGGCAGATCCCCGGACTCATACACGGTTAGTGAACTTTCGCGCGCCGGAGATCAACGCCTCGTGTTCTGTGTGTGCCGTCGTTTTGTGCTTAAGTGCTTCAGTGTTATTCGTTTTGTGCACCTCCGTTCACGTGTGACAATTTTCGTCTCTGTCTGTGTCCAAGTGTCTGAACAATTTTATCTTGGACTCTACGCCCGTGAACGGCACCTTGTATTTTCAAAAAGTGTTTGTCTCCGTTTATATGTCCACCATCTTTTTTTCTCTAATTGTCTTCATTTGTAGCTTTGTGTTTCTCTGCGGCCAAAGAGCGGCGTAGTATGCTGCTGCATGCCTGCCTGTAAACAGGTTTCAAAATAACAATAAAGAAAAAAAAACAAGCTGGAACGCCAGTCGAATCGGCTCACTCTGAAGATGGCTGGACGGTATTCAGCCGAAATATTATAAGAAGAAGTCGCATTTATGCGGCTGCAAGCCCGAAATTTTATGGATCAATACCATTCTTTCTTCTCAATAATTGTCAACGATTTTTGATTGTCACACATAAATGCTCACTCACACTCATGTTCCTAAGCGACCACGTAAATCTAACACATGCTCGCGTAATTTCACCTGCGGAAATGCATCTAAAGAACTACAAACGAAGAAATCTTTATACTGCATGATGGCTCGAATTTCGACAGGTTGGTACAATCTGAATTGATGCATTACTCAGTTTATTTTGTCAAACACTTCATTAACTGTCGATATTTTGGTGAGTAAATATGTTCACGTGGAAGCTGCTCCCACATGATCATGTAGATGGGTGGCGAGGAGTACAGAGACCTGATCTTGCTGTCACTGCCCTATGTCCAGTGTGGAGATTCCTTCCAGAATGTCACGGCACTCGTCATCGAAATAATTAATGATACTAGTACTAGATGAGTGATGGGTCACTGTAATATAGCAGTTTTCGGAAATCAGATATAACTGGAGGGTGTCTGTAAAATATTTGTGATGTCTACTTGCGCTGTTACTCCCAGTGGTCACTAAATACCACATTAATGATGCATTTTATGCAAAATGAATAAACCCTAAAGAACATAATATTGTGCAGCCTGGTTGTTCTGAGGTACGGTTCGTCACAGACACACATACCTAAACGAAAACGGAATACTTTTTGACAACAAGAATGTTTTACTATTTGTCATTAATTAATTTTCTCTTTACTGGACCCTAGTTTGAATCCTAGAAACAACATTCATTCACATACTTACCATAGTTCATTGTTGTCACTTGGTAAACGCACGCTTTTACAAAGTATAGTAACAGAATGGTGAAGTATTAGCTTTCCTAAAGATCTCCATGCAAACTTAGCTTCTGTAATCAGGAAAAGGTTACTACCGCAAAGAGCAAGCTAGTTATCTGAATAATCACCAAGAGCAAAAGTGGTTCTGACTAAACTATCGATTGAATTAAAGGATGAGAATATTTATTTAATTACTTCAGCATGAAGCATTGGTGTAAGCGTTCATGGCATCTTGAAAGAATTTGAACGAAATTTCTGAAAGGAATCAATTTGAAGTAAAGGTATGATGTTTCATTTAAGCTTGTGATTATTATTATTTGTTCTCGGGAATACAAAGACTTTGCGCAGGACAAAAGCAATTAAAGATACATGGGGCCTGTGTCGTCCCCAGCATAGTCACATGAAGACTAGCTCCATAAAGTACATTTGAAAAGCAGATAGGATGCGAAACCTGTTTTGTGAATGAAATACTATCTTACTACATCCGATCGTGAAATGGCAGTTGTAGTTCAGGAGGTGGTACTATGTTATGCCTTACCAGTGGGTATATATTTCCTTCGACAGCACTAACTGTATAGCAGTCCATCCAAATCGTAATTGTGAATAACACACACACACACACACACACGTTATAACGTTCGCTTGTAAACATTATCACCCCATCTTGTAATGTACTCCCATTCAAGTAACAATTTATTTCACAATTTACAAGATTTACAATTTTGTATCGCATCTGCAGATGTCACGTAGCATTCACTGAGTAAAGTGGTGTTGCAGAACGCACACAGTCGGAATAAGATTTCAGTTCCCTTGCTAGCTAGATGAGCCGGTGGACAAGATGGCGTTGCCAGTGGACGGTACTGTAAGGCGCAGAGGGTAGACACGAGAACCTCCGTTACCTCAGCTGCAAAGTACGCAGAGGAAGCAGAGTTATTCTTGAGAGATGCAAGTAATCTTGTTTAATACATATTCACTAAAAAAGTCGCTTTTTCCAATTTAGATACTAGGAGAAGCCTACGGGTCATAGGTACTTTCTTACAACAGTAATACAACGTCAGAAATCGATCATCTTAATAAATAAATGATTAATGTTTAAACCAATGAAAATGTACGGATGGCTAAGAAGTATACCGAGTTTAAGTACGAGGAACAGGCTGCTCGCCTTAGTCGCCAGTCGTCGATAGGATGCCTTCTGATCTAGTTCTGTCGTTAGACCATGCTCTCAGAAATTGCTACTTTTCAGTTAATCATTATTGTGTCTATACACTCAGTTTACGGTATTTAGTAAATAATTGTAATGGAATCCATTCTGAACGTTATTCCGAATAATATAGCTTCCCGCTTCATCAGTTAGAATCATAGGAAGCAGAATTCCACCTTACAGAGATGGGGCTGACACTGCTTCTGCGAGTGACAAACTTCGAGAGCTTTTCGGCGACACAGATAGAAAGAATCTTACACGACAGTCCTTGGACTGATTTTTTTTATCTCTGCAAAACTCGAATGGAAAAACGCGACAGGTTCGCCTCTTATACCATCCTCTATGGATTGACTGGCTAAACTGAGATATTTCTGGAGATTTGGTAAAAGTGCGGGGTTTGCAACCTCCAACAGTCAAACCCATAATTAAGCCTTAATGTCTTCTACTGTACCTCTTCATGCCTGTGGTGCACCCTGCCATCAATCCATGCAATAAGAGACTCTCTCGACGCAGCCACGTTTCACCTGTCGTCATCTCCTTGTTCCTCTGAATTCCACTGGCCATAGCATTCATATTACATAAAAATAACATGTACAAAATATTCGCCGGCCGTGGTGGCAAAGCGGTTCTAGGCGCTATAGTCGGGAACCGCGTGATGGCTACGGTCGCAGGTTCGAACCCTGCTTCGGACATGGATGTGCCTGATGTCCTTAGGTTAGTTAGGTTTAAGTAGTTCTAAGTTCTAGGGGACTGATGACCTCAGAAGTCTCATAGTACTCAGAGCCATTTGAACCATTTTTGAACAAAATATTCACATATATAAAATTTTCATATGTCAGGTATCATAAATACAAGGGGTGATGGGAAAGTTTCCGTTCGAACTGCCGTTCTTCATCCGACAGGAATCGTCGACCCTTCAAGGCCTTTTTTAAGGCACTCAACGCGTGATAATAGCATGGAGAGTGCACTGCAAGCTGAAAAAGAGATAATTACAATGAGAGAGATTTGTGTGCGTATAATAAACCTCTAGCCACCAACATTTCTCTCCTTCATACCTCCTCTGTCACTAATGTCATTTGTACTAAGATTGCAGTATACGTGAGGTGACTATTTGCTTCCACCGCCGTGAGTGGAATGCGTAAGTTCTAATTAATGTTCACCAACCTGCAGTCTCCTATAGCGGTTGTCCCCTGCGCAGAAAACAGCACTCAGGCCGTCAACTCGTTACCTTGAGGCTATAATAAACTCTTAGCGAGGAACTGATGTTACATAAATTAGTTTGTATATACGAGACGCCTCTCGCTTTTTTTGTTAGTAGAACGCGAGAAACGGCATAATTATAATCCACTTTATGAATCACAAATAACCTCCACTCTTCACATTTCCACAGAAAATAAGTTAATGAACAGTCTATCTGCGTAGTTACTATCATATGGTTCTCAATTACATATCCACATAACCAGAGATTGCTAATTAAGTTCTTAACCAATACCGACCGCAGCAGACAATATGTCTGTTTTCCGAGACTGCCGAACCAGTTCTGATCTTACAGCCGAACCACTTCGTCTGCCATCCGAGTAAGGGAAGATCCGAAAATCTCCGAAGTGCTTTGTATGCCGTTTAGTTTAGCAACTGTTTACTATTCTGCTAGTAAGGAGCACTTTTGAAATAATGGCGTGACAGCCTGCTATTCAGAGATGCAAGTACATACACTGTTTAGTTTTTCTAATATTAGTAACAGAAGACTATCATTTGGGCCCGCAACTTCGAAACGCAACAGCCAATAGCGGAGAATGACCACAATTTAGACGGTATTTCTCATGATACCCATACCGAACAAACCATCTGTCATCGGTACCTCACACTACATTACATCTTCCAACTGCTTACGTCATCTTCCAACTGCTGCCTTTTCAACTGTTCTAAGAGCTTCTAGCTACAAAGCCTGAAATGTTACAACGTGTGTTATCATGAATCGGCAGCATCCCTTGGGGCATCAACCCACACCTGTGGTTATAGACGGACATGCTGCCCCATAAAAAAAATGGTTGAAATGGTTCTGAGCACTAAGGGAATATCTGTGGTCATCAGTCCCCTAGAACTTAGAACTACTTAAACCTAACTAGCCTAAGGACATCAGACACATCCATGCCCGAGGCAGGATCCGAACCTGCGACCGTAGCGGTCGCGCAGTTCCAGACTGAAGCGCCTAGAACCGCACGGTCACAACAGCCGGCTGCTGTCCCATACACGTTCTTCATTCTCTATTGGATGTCTACCAGTGTAGGTCTTTCGCCAACCAATAGAAGTGCAACACATTAATCCCGTTTGGATGCATGTTTCAGTTTTTACCCCGTACGCATCGGAAAGACACGAATGCCACACTAATTCCTCGCCTACATGTCGGTGCTTGTATACCCGCATCAGTGTCGCATTACGCTGCAGCAAGCACTGAAATGTTAACTTTTTGATGACCCCTTATGACATTATTGTAAGATCAGTATGCGAAATTAGTAAATAATCACATAGATAATAATTGCGTCTCAGTTGCTGTAACTGAAGAATACTCAGTATTGTAGAACACTCAGTATAATGTCGTTTATTGAAACTGAACTACACTTCTCGAACAGTCACTATATACACACAAAAACAAATTTATAGACGATCATTCATCAAGAGTGTTGGTGAGGTCCGTCGGAGCTGGTCCTAGCTCGGTGAGGAACTGGCTGTACTGCTGCTGCGCTGGCCTTATAAAGCCGGCGGAATACTCCAATTTTCCCTGTATCTGTGAGGCGACTTCTGCAGAAAAAGGTTCGCATTAGTCTCTAGCAAGTTCTGTTTGTTTTGAAGAGTTGTTTTCCACTTGGTTGCGCCTGCGAGTGCTTGTGTATGTTATATGGTACACAGGAGTGTCATGAGTGTAGTCTGCCTGGCAGGGGCCGTCTGTGGCAGACGTAACATTAACCATAAGGGCTCGCCCCTTTTTTCTTAACCAATCCATGGATTGGAGGTAGCCTGCCTCCCTTCCTTCGTTATCTTCTAGAGCAATGCTCAGCGGCAGTAGATTTCTTCAGCTAAGACGATTTTTTGTACCTCCTTTTGTGGATAGCTGGCCATGTGCCAGCCGAACGACGAGGGAGGTTTCGAGGAGGTTACGCTGGAGATGTGCTCCGCGGGCACCCGGTGCAGCGCCGAACTACACAGGTGCGCGGACCGTCCCACGGCTTGCGGCGCCAGCACGGAGAGTGGTATTGCCTGCCACAGCGCCGGCCGCTTCCCGGACCCCCTCAACTGCAGCGTCTACCACGACTGTTCCGAGGAGGGCGCCGTCTCGACTCCGGGAGTGTGCGACCCCGGCTACGCCTATAATGCTCTCACTAGCGACTGCAGGTAAGTTTCGGGTGTTACTGGACCAGTCACAATCCACTGTTTAACGAAAACACAGCACATGACCAGCTAGCCTTGAGGTATTCTGAAATAATGACGTGAATGAGGTAGGAGAAAGTATCGATCCATCCAACGAAACTTGATCTGCCAGCGCATACATAAACAGACAGAGTACTCACACAGACGAGTCTCATGCGTCCAGTTTACTGCAACGAATAATCCTCGTCTACGCGTAGTAAACAGGCAGCACAGCGTTTCAAGCTGTGTACCGAAGTGAGAATGGTTCAAATGGCACTGAGCACTATGCGACTTAACATCTGAGGTCATCAGTCCCATAGAACTACTTAAACCTAACTAAGCACATCACACACATCCATGCCCGAGGCAGGATTCGAACCTGCGGCCGTAGCAGTCACGCGGTTCATGACTGCAGCGGCTAGAACCGCTAGGCCACCACAGCCTGCAATGACTGCATGATTAAAACAAAGATTAATCGGTTAATCATGTAACATTAATGACCAAACACAGGATTTAACTTGATTAAACAGCCAACTATTAACAAGATACCCCTCCCTCAAAAATGAAATTCTCTTTAGCAAGCTTAAAAGTAAACGAAATGCTTAAGCGCTAATACTAAGCACAAGTTCACAGTAGTAATAAAATACACAACAGTAAACTAAATTTCGTCTTTTATCTACAAGTCGGTACGTTTAGCGACTCTATAAGCGATCGCACATCCACATGCCATATGGCGCGCACATAGCTTGGGGGCATAACCCTTTGTCTACATCCTCGCGCAGCACACAGTGACAGGAAAAAAATTAAAACACCAAAAAAATCAGTTAATGCAGAGTAATGAATTTTCGGAATGCATTTGCCTACGTAACATATCCAAGTGATTAACATCGCAAGGTCAAAGGTAAATGTAAACACGAAGTAAGACATCGAACATGTGAAACGCTTGTATATTAATAACCGGTGTAACGCCCAGAACGATGAATGCAAGTACGCAAATGTGCATACAATTTATTTTACAGGTGCCGGATGTCAGTTTGTGGGGCGGAGTTCCATGCTTGTTGCACTTGGTCGGTCAATACAGGGACTGTTAATGTTGTTTGTGGATGACGCTGGAGTTGTCGTCCAATAATCTCCCATATTGTGGTCTCGATTGGAGACAGACCTGATGAATGATCAGGCCAAGGCAACATATCGACACTTGGTAGATCATTCTGGGTTACAACAGCGGTATGTAGGTGGGCGTTATCCTGCTGGAAAACACCTTCCATCTTCCCATCTCCCCCACTCCACGGAATGCTGTTCATGAATGGCAGCATAAGAGGTCGAATTACCAGACTGACGTACAAATTTGCAGTCAGGGTGCGTGAGATAACCACGGCAGCGCTCCTGCTGTCAGACGTAATTGCAGCCCAGACCATAATTCGAGGTGTAGGTGCAGTGTGTCTAGCACGCAGACAGGTTGGTTACAGGCTTTCAACTGGCCTTCTCCTAACCAACACATGGCCATCACTGGCACCGAGGCAGAACAAGGTTACATCAGAAAGCGCAACAAATCTCCACTCTGCCATCCAGTGAGCTCTCTTTTGATACCACCAAAGTCGCAAATGGTGGTTGTTTGGGGTCAGTGGAATGCACGCTACATGGTGTCTGGCTCGGAGCTGTCCTTAAGGTAACCTATTTGTAAAAGTTCGTTGTGTCACTGTGGTGCAACTGCTGCTCAGACTGCTGCTGCAGATGAAGTACCATGCGCCACAGCCATACGCCGAACACTGTGGTCTTCCCTCTCGCTAGTACCACGTGGCCGTCTGGAGCCCGGTCTTCTTGCAACCGCACAGTCTCGTGACCACCGCTACCAGCAATCATGTACAGTGGCTACATTCCTGCCAAGTCTTTCTGCAGTATCTTAGAAGGGACATCCAACTTTTCGTAGCCCTATTACACGACCTCAATCAAACTCAGTGAAGTGTTTAAATGGCGTCTTTGTCGCCTTCAGGCTTTCATGACTAACGTAAACTCACAACGTCAAATCTCAAAGGTAACTAACGCTCACGACCGTCACAGCGGGTATTTAGAGCAAACTTGATTTGCATCCTCATAGTGACGCTACTAACGCCACTCGTATGCGACTGGTACGAAATCTGAACATACGTCATCTTTCAGATGTACTCTATTTGATCAAAAGTATCCGAACACCTGGATGAAAATGACTTGCAATTTCGTGGCGCCCTCCATCAGTATTGTCGGAATTCAGCATGGTGTTGGCCCACCCTTATCATTGATGACATCTTTCACTCTCGCAAGCATGCGTTCAATCAGGTGCTGGAACGTTTCTTGGGGAGTGGCAGCCCATTCTTCGCGGTTTGCTGCGCTGAGGAGAGGTATCGATGTCGGTCGCTGAGACCTGGCACGAAGTCGGCGTTCCAAAACATTCCAAAGGTGTTCTATAGGATTCAGGTCAGGACTCTGTGCAGGCCAGTCCATTACAGGGATGTTACTGTCGTGTAACCACTCCACCACAGGCCGTGCGTTATGAACAGGTGCTCGAGCGTGTTGAAAGATGCAATCGTCATCCCCGAATTGCTCTTCAACAGCGGGAAGCAAGAAGGTGCTTAAAACATCAAAGTAGGCCTGTGCTGTGATAGTGCGACGCAAAACAACAATGGGTGCAAGCCCCCTCCACGAGAAACACGACCACACCATAGCACCACCGCCTCCGAATTTTACTGTTGGCACTACACACGCTGACAGATGACGTTCACCGGGCATTCGCCATACCCACGCCCTGCCATCGGATTGCCACATTGTGTACCGTGACTCGTCACTCCACACAACGTTTTTCCACTGTTCAGTTGTCCAATCTTCCTTACACCAAGTGAGGCGTCGTTTGGCACTTACCGGCGTGATGTATGGCCTATGAGCAGTCGCTCGACCATGAAATCCAAGTTTTCTCACCTCCCGCCTAACTGTCATAGCACTTGCAGTGGATCCTGATTCAGTTTGGAATTCCTGTGTGATGGTCTGGATAGATGTCTGCCTATTACACATTATGACCATCTTAAACTGTCGGCGGTCTCTGTCAGTCAACTGTATGTGTCCCTTCACGTTTCCTCTTCACTATCACATAGGAAACAGTGCACCTAGGGATGTTTAGGAGTGTGGAAATCTCGCGTACAGATGTATGACACAAGTGACACCCAATCACCTGACCACGTTCGAAGTCGCTGAGTTCCGTGGAGCGCCCCATTCTGCTCTCTCACGATCTCTAATGACTACTGAGGTCGCTGATATGGAGTACCTGGCAGTAGGTGGTAGCACAATGCGCCTAATATGAAATACGTATGTTTTGGGGGGATGTCACATAGTGTAGAAACACGATTACCAACTTTCGTATATGTCGCACAAATCCTTCTTGGTGCTGCGATTTTTTTTCCGCTAGTGTATTTTTCTGCGATCGACACAGCCTCCCACTTAATGACCAGGTATCGCTACGTCACAAGTGCGCCTGGGCGGCATTCTCCACAAGCTGGTGCGCATTCTGTTACAGCTATCGGACGACGGACTCTGTCTGCACGGACGGTCCCACGCCACCCTGCATCCGTGAGGGCCAGTCTGGAGCCGTGGCCACCAATCCCAACATCTACTACGTCTGCACAAACAACGATAACATACTGGTTCCAGATCTCTACAAGTGTGACAACGGACTGGTATACGACCCCGGAACGAATACGTAAGTTACCAGTCGAACGGCATACAAGAGCCAATGCGAAGACGAGAAAATGTCGCTGACGAAATTTCGGTTTAGTTGTTACTCAGCAACGCAAGTCAGGAGAAAAATTGGCAATGAAGTTTTCTTTCGCAGCGTTCATGTATAAAATTATCTCGGTCTTGAATTTTTGTCACACTTGAGTAGAAACTCCACCTTTAGAAGGTTATTACCATCTTCGACTTTCCCCAAAGGGAGTCTAACATATCCCAGAGACTATCGCCATTATTATTATTATTATTATTATTATCAATATTACTGACGATGTACAGTTAGCATTCATTTCATTCGAATAAGCAGCCTAATTATCACAAAATCTAAGATAAATAGAGCTAAGATGAAAATCGGAAAAAGTTCATCGGTTTGTTGATCACCAAAACTTGGGGAGATACAGTACTGGAAAAAGTAAAGAGTTCTCTTACCGAGGAAGCGGGATATCCTAAGCGAATATAACGTCAGAAGCAAGTTAGTTAAACCTAAGGAAACTTTTTTCGACAAAAGCGTTCGGCTGACGATGAATGAGGAGATGTAATGCTGGTAGAATTCCTAAAACTGTACATATTGGTAGACACTGGTAAATTAGTTGTATGGAAGAAAACTATCAGGTTACATTCGCAGTTAAGAGGTGCTGTAAAGAAAAGGAAAGAAATCTATAGGAAGGCCTTACCAGGAGAGAGAACGGGTTAGTGGAACACGCTAGGGCGTCCTGATATAATTAATGTGGCTTTGGTACGGAAATTAATGCTAGCTGACATACATTGTAATATATCTACATCTACAAGGATACTCTGCAAATTATATTTAAGTGCCTGGCAGAGGGTTCATCGAACCACCTGCACAATTCTGTATTATTCCAATCTCGTATAGCGCGTGGAAAGAATGAACACCTATATCTTTCCGTACGAGCTCTGATTTCCCTTATTTTGTCGTGGTGATCGTTCCTGGTCGGTGTCAACAAAATATTTTCGCATTCGGAGCAGAAAGTTGGTGATTGTAACTTCGTGAGAAGATTCCGTCGCAATGAAAAACGCCTTTCTTTTAATGGTTTCCAGCCCAAATACTGTATCATTTCTGACACTCTCTCACATATTACGCGATAATACAAAATGTGCTGCCTTTATTTGAACTTTTTCGATGTATATGATGGAGACTATTGAGCTATGCTGAGAAGTAAATATTATCCACCATATGGCGGGTGGCATTAAAGTTGTCGAAAAAACAATTAATTAAATAAGACCTTTCGAGAAAATTAAAGGTGAAGTGTAATCCAACATGGCAGCTATCTTTATATGGAAAACACTAAACCAAGAGAACTAATTTATTTCTGTAATTATAGTGGAAAAAACTAATCAACATGTTCCAGAAGATGCATGAACATAAACGTTCGTTAAATATAAGTATCTCTAGTGTTGCAGTTCATTCAGCTTTTCAGCATTATCTTTTAAAGCGTATGACTGTATTTAGCTCGTTGTTTTATTACGAGGAATGTCAATGAAAACGCAATCACAGTTCAGGCTGTTATAAAGGCGACGAATGGACACACGTAGCTTTAATGTCCGTTTGATCAGATACTGTATTTTATCCGCGCGTGATCATATTTTCATTTCCTGTGGTGTACATTGCGAACCAGCCTTGCAGTAGCTTAAACGAGCTTGGAAGACAACACTCTGGCTTACCGGTGTACCAGGCCAGCGGTCGTTAACCCACACCGTGGCTTCGATCCGTGTCTGGCTCACTCATCTCGTTAACACAAGCTATCGCGGTGGTTGTCAAGCTATGCGAGCCGGTCCTCAGTGCTGTTAGTAGAACTGTGTGTATCTCATTTCAGGTGCGTCGACTCCACATCTACTACCACGCCAGTTACGAGGGCCTAGACAAGGAGCACGACCCCGACAACGACCACGACACGACCGCAGTCCCGGCAGCACAGTGACGCTCCCACCCCACGTCAGAAGGTTGCTGGTGGTCGGCGACCCACTGGAGCGCACGCACTACCTCGGGGTCAGCCACAACTACACGTGGCTGCACGCCGACTTACTGGAGTGCACGCACTACCGCGGGGTCAGGCACAACTACACGTCGCCTGCGCCTTTGCCTTCCACTTCCACACCATCTACAACCTCGGCTGGTGCAGACTGCATCAGCAGATCCTCCCGCTAACTTGCACTTCACTCACGTTAATTGTATAGCCACACAAGTCCTGTATACTTCTTCACAATTAACACTGTTGTCGCTAATAAATGCTCTGTAAAACCTGTTTACAATTTTCATACACAAGACACCTTCTATCCCAAAAGTCTAGAAACAATGCTGTTCTTAATAAAATTAATAAACTTTTCCCGGGCTTCCAGCCGCGTAAGGTCGTTAAAGTACCACGATCTTTCGACTGAGCTCTCCTCGTCCACTGTCAAGTGGTAAATCACTGCCGTGCCGCCGTGGCTTCGCCGTCTTATAGCCGCGCTGATCGCTGTGACGTCACTGGTGCTCGCTTCCTCCATAAATATGGTAATGTTTCATTAAAATATTCCGGGCTACGAGGTGTGGCTAGAAAAAAACCGGACTAGTACTGGTGAAACAATAAAACGAATGCAATAAGGCTGAAAGTCGCGTGGCCTGTCACGTGACTCTCGCTCCGCCTACTGCTCGAGTTTCATCTGCCTCCTGCATTCAGTCTGCCCGTGGCGTCTGTTTTAAGTAGTTGACGTTTTGTCTGTGCGTCGGAAAATGTTGAGTGTACAGAAAGAACAGCGTGTTAACATCAAATTTTGTTTCAGACTAGGAAAATCTGCAAGTGAAACGTTTGTAATGTTACAACAAGTGTACGGCGATGATTGTTTATCGCGAACACAAGTGTTTGAGTGGTTTAAACGATTTAAAGATGGCCGCGAAGACACCAGTGATGACACTCGCACTGGCAGACCATTGTCAGCAAAAACTGATGCAAACATTGAAAAAATCGGTAAACTTGTTCGACAAGATCGCCGTTTAACAATCAGAGCAGTGTCTGAGTTAACAGGAGTTGACAAGGAAAGTGTTAGGCAGATTCTTCATGAAAGTTTCAACATGAACAAAGTGTGTTCAAAAATGGTTGCAAAGTGTCTCACAATTGAACAGAAGGAAGGCCGAAGAATGATTTGTTCTGACATCCTGGAAAACATTGAAAGTGATCCCACCTTCTTACAAAATGTTATTACTTGCGACGAATCGTGGTTTTTTACTTACGATCCCGAAACTAAAAGCCAATCGATGCATTGGAAAACTCCTGGTTCTCCACGACAAAAAAAAGCACGAATGTCAAAATCGAAATTCAAGGCAATGATGATTGTTTTTTTTTTTTTTTGACATCAAAGGGATTGTGCACATTGATTGGGTACCAGAGGGACAAACAGTGAATCAGCATTACTACATTAGCGGACTTAACGAAAATGATCTGCAGCATTGCTATGAACAGTGGAAAATTCGTATGGAGCGGTGTAGAGACCGAGGAGGAGAGTACATTGAAGGAGATAACATGAAATTGTAAATAATTGTAAATAAATGTTTTTTCCAGCATCAGTCCGGTTTTTTTCTAGCCGCACCTCGTATTATGCTGTGGTCAGATGAATGTCTTGGTGCAACCCAACGTATCGTTGCCGTCTGTGGAGGACATCATCAAGAGAGATAACTTATTCGAATGTGAAATGCACGCACTGGCTCGCTACTAACTGATGTTAAATTCTGTTACCATGTGTTCCCACGCAGAGGCGTGACTTCAAATGTTTTAAAAACTAAAGCACAGTTGGCCGTTGTTAGTTAGCTGTTGTTGTCACCCTGTTGTGGGAGACAATGCACCTTCTTCAGCACTGGAGTCCAGATACCATTCAGTTTCTTGTCCTCCTCCTACCAATTAAAATTATTGCGGTGTTTAGACATTTCTACGGACTTTTTGTATAGCAATTTCTTAGGACCCACTTCTGGCAGCTAGTAGCTGAGCGTTATCGAATCAAACCCGTTCATCTGCTGGTCGCAAAAAAATTCCTGAACAGTAGATCTTGCTGATTCTCTCCTTCTACAGCTGCACTTGAATTCTCCTTATTGTTTTCCGAGCGTTATTCCAAGGGAAACTCCCCATCGCACCCTCCTCAGATTTAGTGGTAAAACTGGACAGTGGACAGCCTATCAAAAACTGAACACAGATCAAGGATGAAAAGATGAGGAAGGTGTTCTGGAGTGTTAAAAAAGAAGCAAAACAGAAACAGTGAACGGTCCAAGCTTAAGACGTGTAACATCGAGTGAACTGCAAGAACCACGGAGTCATGGCTGTGTGTTAACGATGCCGGATTACAGGGAGGACATACGCGTTCAAATCTCCCTCGTGCCCCATTTCTTTCGCAAAATTGTGAACGTTCCGTCCGATCATTGATGTGTATGTTCTCCTTGGCAATTGTCGTACTATACATTGGTTATAAAATATGAGTCAGGGGGTAACAATATATTACCGTCGAAAGTAAAAGTAAAAAAGAGTGAGAACAGGCAAGATGCCGCAGAGACCTCTCACAGCAATCAAACCAACAAATAAAAGGTTGAGCACTATCTTACAACAAAGAAATTCAAGAGTCAAAACTTCCAAAACGAAATGCAAGAGTCATAACATGTCCTATTTGTACAGAACAAATACGATGTACGTACGCCTGGAGGTCCCCGCTTACGCCTCCCTGTTGCAACCGGACGTTACTCCACGACACAAACAAATTTGAATACAGCAAACAAACACGGCAGTTGCTGGACGGACAGTTCATAATTTTGTGAAAACAAAACAAAAAAACGCAGATCTCCCCCCTTAGCAGTCCAATACAGTGACCACATAACCACGACGCCGCGGATGTGGGTATTCAAGTTCACTCGACGTTGCACATCTGAAATTTGAACCTTCCACTATTTTTATTTTGCTTCTTTTTCGCCAGATCAGTAATTCTTCAACCTGTTTTCATGCCTGATCTGTTTCCAATTTTTGACGGCTATTCAAGGCACCATTTCACTACTAAATCTGAGGGTGAGTGCAATGTGGATTTTCCGTTGTTAGTAGCACGTACGTACACGTCCCCACTACTATACGGCACTCTGTAAACTTACGCTTTTTCCAGCGGTTTGCGAGCATCCTTGACCGAATATATAGGGTTTCCTATATCTTTTGACTGGGTTTATAGATTACAGCGATATTTCAAGTCGAGATCTTTTCTATGCGTTCAGTAACGCCTTTAATATACAGCACGAAAAATTTTGGATTTCGCAGCCCCTGTGCATCGCTATGACCATTTCGTGACTGCCTTAATGTTCTTTTTATCTCAGCGGTCGAATATCCATCCTTCAGCAACACACTGGCGAGATGTTCCAGTTCCGCATCGCGCAGCTCCGGTTAGCATACATTCTTCACTCTATCCATTAACGTTCTTATAACACCGTGGTTTTGTTGTGGATGGTGATTTGAAACCGATGTAGGTAACGGTCTCTGAGCGGGGGACTTCGGCATACTGTGTGTCCCAATCTTTCTTGAAGACTATCACAGCAAGGAAATGTAAACTTTCACCAGTACCCTCCTACATATTGAACTGAATCTTCGGATAAACTCATTGAAATGTTCATGAAACCTACCTAGTTCCTTTCCGCGATGCTTCCACAACACAGACGTATCATCCACGAAAGGGAACCACATGTCACGTACTTTGTTGGCAGTTCCTAAAAAGCCGAATATATGTTTCTTGAGCCGCGCGGTTGTAGCTGAGCGGTCTGAGGCGTCTTGTCACGGTCCGTGCGGTTTCCCTCGTCGGAGGTTCGAATCCTCCCTCCGGCATGGGTGTGGGTGGTTCTTGGCGTAAGTTAGCTTCAGCCATATTAAGTAGTGTGTAAGCTTAGGGACCGATGACCTCAGCAGTTTGGTCCCATAAGACCTCACCGCAAATTTCCAATATGTTTTTTGTTTTATCAGCTCTCTCTAACATGGCTTTAATAACATTATTTTTTGTATTGAGTGTTGATTGGCGTCATTATGGGGGTATCGATCGGTGTGGACCCGTCCGCATAGCCTCGCACGTTGATTCGCCGCTTCTGGCGCGCCAGCCCCGGATCGGCCATGTGGATTAGTACGAGGATCAGTTTACCAGCCAGCCTGGATGTGAACTTCAGACGATTTGCCACATCCGAATAGATGAATACCGGGCTTGTATCCACGTCCCGCTCCAGTTACAGGATCCGCAAACATTTCGAATCCGTTATCACACGCTCATCCTCAACCACTAACATTATCACATCCATATTAACACGTCTACCTCGCGAAGACAGGAAAAAGAACAAGGAAGGAAGGGAAATTAAGATGTACCCTCCCATCGTCGACGAGGTCACTAGAAACGGAACAAAATCTCATATGAAACAAGAGTGACAGGCTAGCAAATGGATATTGCCTTTTCAAAGGAAGCGTCCCGGCATTTGCCTTGAGCGATCTGGTGAATCACGGAGAGCTTGAACCGTTGTTCTCCTACCACAAAATCGCATCCACCCATTTTATAACTTAATTTAATTTTAATAACCAACAGTGTCAGTTGCACCGTTTACCTAGAATTTACCTAGGTTTCAGTCGGGATAATACAACCTTCTTCAGAATAAAAGTAACTACCGTTTGTACGTAGTGGATCATCCCGACTGAAACCTAGGTAAATTCTACGTAAACGGTGCAAATGAGGCTGCTTGTTATTAAAATTAAAATTAATATTTATACAGTTGCTGACAGGGCCACGAAATGTTAAAAATATTCATTTTATAACAGTTATACACAAAAAATTCAGCTGCTTCTCCATCGTAAGTTGAATATAACTGAAAGTTAGTTTAATTTACTGACGCAGTCTTTTCACGTGAAGAATGGAGGTACCTTGTATACAGCGCTATAAATGCGGGGACTCCTCGAGTCCTTGTTCCAACTGCCGCTTCGCCTCCGATAATGTTTACGGGAGCGAGAGATGAAAAGTAGGGCAACAGTTTGATGTACCGGTCACGACCTCTCAGGCCGGAAGTTTTAACTGAAAGTTGTACGCACCATCGAACCCAATTTCGAATTTAACCGTTGCAGTGGGTGGAGATTATGGGATTTCGAAAAAGTGGTCCTCTAATTCTGTCGTACGGTGTATCTGTTTTTTGAACAACACATGAAACAGCATTGCACTCAGAATGATGATTCAACGCCGGTATACTGCATGCCAAGCGACAACGACGTCGGTTCAGCAAATTCACGCATACACAAATATGAAAAACTTACGTCACAATAATTACTGGATTTCCCGCCAATAACGAATCCACGTGTTTACAGACCTACTTACTTCTGTGGTCTCAGAGTCGTAGTGATACACCTAGCAGTCGTGCATCGTGATTAGGCGGCTGAAGACGTCACCTGGACTGGACCGACACAACTGCAACTTTGCGGCTCCTACCTCGGCCCGTACTTTTTTTTTTCTGGTTGGTGTGAACAGTCGTGGAAACCAGCAACTGGGGCAGCCTCAGTCATGCTGAAAATGCCGTGCAAGATACTGAATATTGATCAGTGATTGATTTTTTTTTTCTGCTATCTCTTCGACTGTGATCCGTTCGTTTTACAACTCTTTTGAGATTCCCGGTTCTTCGAAGAGAAATGATCTGACCATCTGTTCTTCACCATTCACACTTGTTTGATAGCGCTGTAAACTTCGGTGCCACGTTATCACTGTGTCATACGCTGATGGACTGTTGTCTTGTACTTCCACTGCCTCAGCATGGATTGTTGCAGCGTTGCTCTCCTTCAAATCCAGAAAACAAATTACCATTCTGCGGGTGGCGCGGTTCCGTTCATGGATTACCTGCTCCTACCTGTGAACTCGTTGCAGCAGATCGCCGTTACGAAAGCCGAGCAGAAACCTACCGTACTGCAACTCGCACCAGGCTACAAACAACGTAACTGTTCCAAGAATCGGGAAATGAATTTTGAATGAAAGATGGAATTAATGGCACACTGCCAAGCCAGTGCAAATGTTAACACAGTCGTGCACAAAACATTTGATTCATGTTAGCAAGTTTATGGTAACGTATTTCCCGAAATCGCAACAGCTACTAAGTACGGATTGTTCTTAAATGAAAATGCTCGCCGTACTATATAGTTTACCGGTGTCTAGTGCACTCAAGTTTTTAGTCACCGATCTGCTCAAGATGCCACGCGGAGTTGCGTCTTTTCTAACACACACAATAACTTAAAAAGTCCGTATTTTCTAAATAAATGCACCGGAAAAAAATATGCCTTCACTTTAAAACACGTTTGAAACATGAAGGATAACTAAAACAGGCAAATTATAACTTCATTCGGAGCTGATACTAACATGACCGTACTATTGAAGAACTGGGCTCCGACTCTTAAGAATGCTGTAAGCATTCTGTATCTCCAAAAGAAACAACGTGCGAAGAATACTCCGTTCTGACTGGTCTGCTTTCTTTACGGCCAATAGAAAAACAGTCTCCCGCGTTAGTCCGCGCTTTTCATGACTAACCAATCAACAAATAACACTTTCGAACCGTAATAGTTCCCGAAATAAATATTTAACATTGTGATGTTTTGTTTATACTTTACTTAATTAAATATTTTCATTTGCACTCGAATTAGCTTTCCCTTTGGTCATAAACTTACTTAACATATTATGACACAAAATTCCCTTTCGTCTTCATTCACACTGTCTTAAAGCTTTCTCACACTAGTTCGTACAGCGTTCATCAGTAGAACAATGATCTACATACAGGGTGTTTCAAAAATGACCGGTATATTTGAAACGGCAATAAAAACTAAACGAGCAGCGATAGAAATACACCGTTTGTTGCAATGTGCTTGGGACAACAGTACATTTTCAGGCAGACAAACTTTCGAAATTACAGTAGTTACAATTTTCAACAACAGATGGCGCTGTGGTCTGGGAAACTCTATAGTACGATATTTTCCACATATCCACCATGCGTAGCAATAATATGGCGTAGTCTCTGAATGAAATTACCCGAAACCTTTGACAACGTGTCTGGCGGAATGGCTTCACATGCAGATGAGATGTACTGCTTCAGCGGTTCAATTGTTTCTGGATTCTGGCGGTACACCTGGTCTTTCAAGTGTCCCCACAGAAAGAAGTCACAGGGGTTCATGTCTGGCGAATAGGGAGGCCAATCCACGCCGCCTCCTGTATGTTTCGGATAGCCCAAAGCAATCACACGATCGTCGAAATATTCATTCAGGAAATTAAAGACGTCGGCCGCGCGATGTGGCCGGGCACCATCTTGCATAAACCACGAGGTGTTCGCAGTGTCGTCTAAGGCAGTTTGTACCGCCACAAATTCACGAAGAATGTCCAGATAGCGTGATGCAGTAATCGTTTCGGATCTGAAAAATGGGCCAATGATTCCTTTGGAAGAAATGGCGGCCCGGACCAGTACTTTTTGAGGATGCAGGGACGATGGGACTGCAACATGGGGCTTTTCGGTTCCCCATATGCGCCAGTTCTGTTTATTGACGAAGCCGTCCAGGTAAAAATAAGCTTCGTCAGTAAACCAAATGCTGCCCACATGCATATCGCCGTCATCAATCCTGTGCACTATATCGTTAGCGAATGTCTCTCGTGCAGCAATGATAGCGGCGCTGAGGGATTGCCGCGTTTGATGTTTGTATGGATAGAGGTGTAAACTCTGGCGCATGAGACGATACGTGGACGTTGGCGTCATTTGGACCGCAGCTGCAACACGGCGAACGGAAACCCGAGGCCGCTGTTGGATCACCTGCTGCACTAGCTGCGCACTGCCCTCTGTGGTTGCCATACGCGGTCGCCCTACCTTTCCAGCACGTTCATCCGTCACGTTCCCAGTCCGTTGAAATTTTTCAAACAGATCCTTTATTGTATCGCTTTTCGGTCCTTTGGTTACATTAAACCTCCGTTGAAAACTTCGTCTTGTTGCAACAACACTGTGTTCTAGGCGGTGGAATTCCAACACCAGAAAAATCCTCTGTTCTAAGGAATAAACCATGTTGTCTACAGCACACTTGCACGTTGTGAACAGCACACGCTTACAGCAGAAAGACGACGTACAGAATGGCGCACCCACAGACTGCGTTGTCTTCTACACTCCTGGAAATTGAAATAAGAACACCGTGAATTCATTGTCCCAGGAAGGGGAAACTTTATTGACACATTCCTGGGGTCAGATACATCACATGATCACACTGACAGAACCACAGGCACATAGACACAGGCAACAGAGCATGCACAATGTCGGCACTAGTACAGTGTATATCCACCTTTCGCAGCAATGCAGGCTGCTATTCTCCCATGGAGACGATCGTAGAGATGCTGGATGTAGTCCTGTGGAACGGCTTGCCATGCCATTTCCACCTGGCGCCTCAGTTGGACCAGCGTTCGTGCTGGACGTGGAGACCGCGTGAGACGACGCTTCATCCAGTCCCAAACATGCTCAATGGGGGACTGATCCGGAGATCTTGCTGGCCAGGGTAGTTGACTTACACCTTCTAGAGCACGTTGGGTGGCACGGGATACATGCGGACGTGCATTGTCCTGTTGGAACAGCAAGTTCCCTTGCCGGTCTAGGAATGGTAGAACGATGGGTTCGATGACGGTTTGGATGTGCCGTGCACTATTCAGTGTCCCCTCAACGATCACCAGTGGTGTACGGCCAGTGTAGGAGATCGCTCCCCACACCATGATGCCGGGTGTTGGCCCTGTGTGCCTCGGTCGTATGCAGTCCTGATTGTGGCGCTCACCTGCACGGCGCCAAACACGCATACGACCATCATTGGCACCAAGGCAGAAGCGACTCTCATCGCTGAAGACGACACGTCTCCATTCGTCCCTCCATTCACGCCTATCGCGACACCACTGGAGGCGGGCTGCACGATGTTGGGGCGTGAGCGGAAGACGGCCTAACGGTGTGCGGGACCGTAGCCCAGCTTCATGGAGACGGTTGCGAATGGTCCTCGCCGATACCCCGGGAGCAACAGTGTCCCTAATTTGCTGGGAAGTGGCGGTGCGGTCCCCTACGGCACTGCGTAGGATCCTACGGTCTTGGCGTGCATCCGTGCGTCGCTGCGGTCCGGTCCCAGGTCGACGGGCACGTGCACCTTCCGCCGACCACTGGCGACAACATCGATGTACTGTGGAGACCTCACGCCCCACGTGTTGAGCAATTCGGCGGTACGTCCACCCGGCCTCCCGCATGCCCACTATACGCCCTCGCTCAAAGTCCGTCAACTGCACATACGGTTCACGTCCACGCTGTCGCGGCATGCTACCAGTGTTAAAGCCTGCGATGGAGCTCCGTATGCCACGGCAAACTGGCTGACACTGACGGCGGCGGTGCTCAAATGCTGCGCAGCTAGCGCCATTCGACGGCCAACACCGCGGGTCCTGGTGTGTCCGCTGTGCCGTGCGTGTGATCATTGCTTGTACAGCCCTCTCGCAGTGTCCGGAGCAAGTATGGTGGGTCTGACACACCGGTGGCAATGTGTTCTTTTTTCCATTTCCAGGAGTGTATATCTTTCACATCACTTGCAGCGCCATCTGTTGTTGAAAATTGTAACTACTGTAATTTCGAAAGTTTGTCCGCCTGAAAATGTACTGTTGTCCCAAACATATTGCAACAGACGGTGTATTTCTATCGCTGCTCGTTTAGTTTTTATTGCCGTTTCAAATATACCGGTCATTTTTGAAACACCCTGTATTTACTTTAGGTCACATTCACGCATCATTCGCACTACTAAAAGCATGTACGGAACTGTACAAACATAAATAAACAAAAAATCCTTCAAGAAATGAACAGAACAATTCAGAAAAACATTCTCTTGACCTGTTTCTTGAATGTCTCTGTGCACTACTGCCCTCTAGCAGATGAAGATTACAACTACGTACTCGACTCAACCCGCTTCAGACCATCTGTCACTGTGCACGAATGGGTCATTCTCCCGCTACACAGGCTCTAGACAGGAGCATTATTTCACTTATCAGTGGTTTGCGCTATTTTCTTTTGGCTCATCTACAGGCGTACCACGGTACTACGGCGGGAGTATTTCAGTGTGCACCAAGAGTCTAACTATGTACGGTGTCGGCCAAAAGTTTTTAATCTACCATGATAAAAACTGTACACTTTATTTTAATGTATGGAAACATCGTGTAGTGTCGGCAGACTTGCCAACACTACGCACACTAATTGAAAGAGGCGGCCAAGATGCACGCGCTAACTCACGAAGGATGGAGTGAGGTCTGAAACAGGAGACTTAATGAATGTGATAAAGAAAATACGTATCTTTGGAATATACTTAACTTTTAATACATCCTTGTATACATCGTTCTTGATGAGACATCTGGAGATTGTGGCGATACAAGTGACTCTTTATATACAAGCTATTTAAGGCTAATGGCGCCTTGCTAAGTCGTAGCCATTAACTTAGCTGAAGGCTATTCTGTCTCTCGGCAAATGAGAGAAATGGCTTCGTCCGTATAGTCGCTAGCAACGTCGTCGTACAACTGGGGCGAGTTCTCGTACGTCTCTCGAGATCTGCCGTGTGGTGGCGCTCGGTCTGCGATCACACAGTGGCGACACGCGGGTCCGACATGTACTAATGGACCGCGGCCGATTTAAGCTACCACCTAGCAAGTGTGGTGTCTGGCAGTGACACCACACATCGTACAAACTAAATAGACCAACAAAATAAGTATATACTTTATTTCAATGTACAGACACATCTTACAAACTAAATAGATCAGCAAAATCATATTTTCTGTCTGTTAATGCATAATGGTGAGGAAGATTACAGCGTTGTGTAGTTGCTATTTCCCGAATCTACCGTAGTTTCATTTGTCAGTAGCCGCTTAAATATGACGTGGGCCTGTACATAACTGCTTCTTTCGTACTAGCGGTCTCTGAGACCTCCGCTGGGACTTTGCGTTATGGATTTAGTAGCCAGGTATACATCAGTGTCTACTGTTCATGTTTAACGGACCCTGATTTCGGGGATACTGTTTGAAAATGGTTGGAGGACAGTTTAGGAAATAATGTTGTACCAGATAGTGACAACGAAATTGAAAGTGATTATGGTACAGTACAAGAAGGCGAAATTATTTTGCCACCTATGAATTCTTTGAATTAAACAAACGATCAAAGAGATGAAT